>NW_027556180.1:180129007-180321507 GCF_003287225.1 Phascolarctos cinereus | reverse complement strand
CCAGGGGTGGGGAACCTGTGGCCTCAAGGTGACATGTGGCCTTCTAGGTCCTCAGGTGTGTCCCTTTGACTGAATCCAAACTTCACAGAACAAATCCCCTTAATAAAAAGGATTTGTTCTGCAAAACTTGGACTTGGTCAAGAGGCCACACCCAAGGACCTAGAAGGCCACATGTGGCCTTGAAGCTGCAGGTTCCCCACCTCTGGTCCAGGCTGTACTTGCACTGTTCACCTGGGGTTCCCCTATTATGCTCCTTTTGCACCTGGGCTGCCACAGATAGTATAGACAATTGGTGTCTGTTTACACTGACACTAGAATTTTAGGGGAGCTAAACAATGACAAAGCTGGTTTTTTGAAATAAGTTCTCACCATGATGGTGAGAAAAGATCATATGGTGAGAGTGATTGGAATGAATCTATGTAAGGAGATTAAACTCTGTGAGGTTTGAAGGAAAGAAGCAACTTTAACTGAAATATTGGCATACTTGTGTTTTGGTATTTTTTTTTCCCTCCTTTTCTCTTCACTATGGTATATGTGGATGTATGACTCAGTTTGGAGTCATAGACCATGCTGCTCCAACCTCATGACTTTCCCCAATCCAGTCCTTCTTTTACACAGCTGCCAAAGTAATTTCCCCAGAATGTAGGTTTAACCCCATATAATAAACTCCAGTGATTCCCTATTACTTCTAGAATCAAATATAAATTTCTTTGGCATTTAAGCTCATCACAATATGGCCCCTTCCTAGCTTTCCAATCTTGGTAGACTTTACTCCCCTCCAGGCATTTAATGATCCAGCTGCCTTGGCATTCCTAGTACATAATATTCCATCTCCTGACTGTGATTTTTACTCATTGTCTCCCATGCCTGGAATTATCTCCCTCCTCACCTCTGCCTCCTGACTTTCCTAGATTTCTTCAAGATCAGCTCTAATTCTACCTCCTTCTACAAGAGGACTTTAGGGTCTCCCACTTTGAGCCCTTTTCCTCTGAGATTATTTTCTATTTACATTATGTATATCTTTTACATACATAGTTATTTGGATGTTGCATCCCTCGTTAAAATATGAGCACTGTTAGGGCAAGGGCTATTTTTTTTTTCATTTCTTTGTATCTTTAATGCTTAGTGTCATACCTAGCACATGTTCCATCATTTTGAGTTGTGTTTGACTTGCTGTGACCTCATTTGGCATTTTCTTAGCAAAGATACAGAGTTTATGATTTTTGTTTGTCATTTCCTTCTCCAGCTCATTTTACAGATGAGGTAAATGACGCAAATGGGGTTAAGTGATTTGCCCAGGGTCACACAGCTGGGAAGTGTCTGAGGCCAGATTTGAACTCAGGAATAGCTCTTCTAAAACCTCTCCCTTGCACCTTTTGTGTACTAATATCTTGATATAAGTAAAATGGATATAGTGCTACCATGCTTCCAAAATGTGTAAAAGCCCTTCTGATGTATCTTTTTTAGGTATCCTGTTCTCTCTGGTGGTGGTGTTATATGTCATCTGGGTTCAGGCTGTGGCAGATATGGAAAGCTACACAAATATGAAGAGGAAAGACTGCTCAGAATTTACACCCTACGTCATGTACGGCTGGTCATTTCTGCTGGCCCCAGCTGGGATATTTTTCTCTCTGTTGTCTGGATTACTATTCCTCCTTGTGGGGAGGCATATTCACATATACTCCTAATCATCTTTCTGTCACCCAGTGGGGGATATCATAATCTTGTTGAAATGTTTAACTAGAACGTAATCTTTACATGGTGTTTCAATTATGCCATTGTAGAGCTGTTTGGTGTAACTCGATAGGTGTTTTAAATGAATCATTTTAATTTCCTTCTGACAAGAAGGCACCCAGCTCCTTCCAGAAAGCAAAACCTCTCAATTTTATCCAGATACAATTATGAATTTTCAGTTTTTTAGGAACTGTCTTTCATAGGTCTCTTTTTTAATGGCACACATAGCGTTAGGTCTCTTGTTAATTCTGGGAAACTGAAAACAACAAAACATCACATCAGTCAAATAAGTATTTTTTCTTTTTGTTGTTTTTTTTTTTTAAGGCTGCCACTTGTCATTAACTTCTTTTTCTGTTAGAAAAAGAAAAGGTCTTTGGAGAATGCTTAGGAATGGCAAACAAATGTTGATAGAGTAACTTAATCCATCTCCCTCCCCCCCTCCCCCACATACATATCTGCATACACATTTATTGAATCCAATGAACAAATTCTTTATTGTTTAAAAATAGACAGCAGTTGTTCCTGGTGTACTGGCCATAAAAATTCATCAGTAAAATGTAACAGGAAACAAGGGCAGTGCTAATGTGTACATATACAGCTTAGAATAGAAGATGTATTAATTTTTGTAAACTTCATTATCTTTATTAAAATTGTGCATGTTTATGAAAACCTTAATGAATATTAAGAGATGGTAAAGATAAATGCCAAAATTAATATACCTAGTGTTGAATGGATAAATAAATAAGAAACTAATACTGACTTAAATCAATAAAATATTACATGTAAAGATGTTTAAAATTACACAGAAACTAAAGGCTTTAGCTTGGGGTGTAATTCTGTTTAATACTTTAAAATTCCCATTTTAAAAGTATATTGCTATGATGATTTTCAGTGTGAAAGATTTATTTAAGGGAGTATGCTTTTAATATTCAAAAGCCATAAACATCCAAAATAACTCTATCTGAGTATGAGACCAGGGTTGTTTTGTTAAATAAGGTAATAAATTAACTTTTCCTACTCTCCTTATGTGCCCTTGAACTCCTTCTGGGCACATGGCTCCTTTAATTGTCGTGCTTCAGTTTCTTGGTCAGGAAAATGGACTTTTTAATATTTTCATGTTTTTAATCACCTTTGATACCCTGAGGGGAAAGTCCCCTCAGGGAAAGTAACTTTGTGATTTCTCAGAGTGGGCATTTCCAATATCCAAGAAATTAGTTTCATTTGGCCCCAGTCTGGAAGAAAATCAAATCCATCTGAGATACATGTGTATCATTTGCATATGGAAAGCCACCGAGTAGCTTGGTATTAGAAAGGGAAAAACAGAGACAGACTATTGGCTTTGTTCAATTCAAAGTACTTCATTCCACAGCTGTTATAAATACTAAAGGCATCACTAAGAGAGAAGGAAAGAGTGACCACCTAGAAGATTCAGTGGGATAGATTGATGGTTGCTTCCAATCCAACTGCTTTTGTAATTGAAAGACTGCCAGGGTCTTCTCTGCTATTCATTTGCTTTTCCATTAAGGCCTATTTCTGCAGTTCAGTGTGAAAAGGGTATGGAAGAATAACAAGAGTTAGAGATAGCAAGCAGATCATGAGAGCATTTTAGTGACAGCCAGGGGCACGGCCACAATCAAAGAAGTCTCAGTGGCTTAAAAGGTCTCTCTGGTCATTTCAGTTATGTTGATAAATGTTTTTTGTTGAGAGTTCTGGGTTTTTTCTTTTAACTTTCTTACTCCTTTATTTCCTTCTTGACTTTTTACTTGGTTATTAGAAAATTAATTATAGGTTCTGCTATACATATTGACTGCAATATTAAGTTACAGTATGCTATTAAGTCTTCCAGACGATGCTAGATGCATTTGATTAGGATACGTCATCTGTAAATACAATTTCTTTTTGTAGAACTTTGGAATCTAGCCTTCCTCTGATGTAGTGTATGTCATTTAAATCTCATCTACAATCTGCTTTTAGTAAAGGTTTGAATATTTATAACTTTCAGATGGTTATCCTCACTTTCTAGAACACTTATGTTGGTACCATACATTCATTTCAAAGCAATTGGCTGAATGTTTGATATGTATGACACTTTCCCACAGGCCCACACTTTGGAAATATTTTACAGTTGTAATGCATCAATCACATTAATTTCAAACACATTTCCTAATCTAGTGGCAATGCCCAGAAGGAGCCATGGTAAGTAACCTTTGCTAAGTAAGTGAATAAATGCTGCCCTGTTTTTCCCTAGTTAGTTCAATCAGCTTCAGTTGGCTCCATCTCGCAGCTTGTTTGCTAGAGAACTCTACTTGTTTCAATATGACCTTCATCTAACTCAATGAAATTATCTATGTTTAGTCTCTAAGAAGAGTGCTAAAGTTCCTAGTAAGATTAGGTTAGGTTATTCTTGTACTAGAAACTTTTGGTTCAATAAATTAGAAACTTCTTCCAAAACTAAAACAAAATAGTATGTAAAGAAAGTGCAGCAAATGCATTCATGGTCTTTGGTGAAGCCTTTGCCCAGTCTCTCCTGACATTTACATGAATAATTGATTTAGTTATATTTAGTCATGAGCAACTATACAGATTACAGATTATTGGGAAAAACTCCCAACAAAAATAAAAGCTTAATCTGTAGCTATTGAAGGGAGAAGGAAAGGGTGAGGGATAATACCTGTGATTCATTGATGTAGAAAATTTATGGGAGAAAAAACTCCTCTACCAATGTTGGTTGGCATCTCTATAATTTATAGTCTTATAGCATTTCCTAAAGCATTAAGAAAGTAATTGATTTGCCCAAGGTCACAAAATTCAGCTCTTCCTTGCACCAAGGCTTGCTTTCTATCCAGTAAGCCTTCCTTATTTGGGGGAAATATGCTAAATACGCTAAAGCATACGCTTTAAATGTGCTAAAAATATGCTAAAATGTAACATTAGCTTTGCTCAATAGGCATTCTCAAAAATCATTGACCTATAAAAATAAATTCTTGACATTAAATGTAAAGTTACAATGGAATAACAACAACAACAACTAACATTTATATAGTACTTTAAGGTTTGCAAAACACCTTACAAATATTATCTCATTTAATCCTCACAACAATGCTAAGATCTGGGTGCTGCTGTTATGCCCATTTTACTGTTGAGGAAACTGAGGCAAAAAGAGCTTAAGAGACTTGCCCAGGCTTACATAGCTGCTAAATGTCTGAGGCTAGATTTCAACTCTGGTCATTCTGACTCTAAGTCTGGTACTGTATCCACTGTACCAACTATACTTCCTACCAAGGTGTAGTGGTAACAGAACTTATATAAATAGATCCAACATGATTAAAATTTTTAAATTTTGGAGAAGAAAGAATAAGCTGTATATCCTAGAAGGCAACTGAGTAGTGGATAGAAAGCTAGTTCTGGGGTCAGAAAGACTTCAGTTCAAATCTGGCCTCAGATACTTACTAGCTGTGTGACCCTGGAAAAGTCACTTAACCTCTCTCAGCCTCAGCTTCCTGAACTATAAAATGGGAGCATAATAGTACTTGCCTCACAAGGCTGTTATGATGATCATGTGAGATAATATTTGGTAAGGGCGAACAACTGGTCAGAAGGAGATTACAAGGGTCTCTTTGCTAGCACTGAGGCAGGACTCTGTTGCTTTACCCATACTCGGATCTGGATCGCAGTCCTCGGTGGCAGTCCCTGGGTGAGGAGGAACACTAGCATAGCAGAGCTTGAAGCCATAATGAAGGGTGAACCCTCCTCACAGATCCAGGGCAGAAAGAAGTGCTTGTGGTGACTCACAAATCAGAGTTCAGGCCAGGAGAATTGTAAACACCTTTCCTAAGATCATACCACCTTGGAAGAACTAAAAACGTACAGGTCCCTAGGAGCTTGGGACAGTGCGTGCTCCACCTTGGAAACAGAGCCCTACTTTAACAAAGAGTTAAAAATCAAATAACAGGCTGGGAAAATAAGCAAACAACAGAAAAAATTCTGACCATAGAAAATTACTATGGTGACAATGAAGATCAAAACACACACTTAGAAGAAGATAATGAAGTCAAAGCTCCTACATCCAGAGCCTCCAAGAAAGATATGAATTGGTTTCAGGCAATGGAAGAGCTCAAAAAGGACTTTGAAAAACAAGTAAGAGAGGTAGAGGAAGAGGGAAAGGGAAATGAGAGTGATGCAAGAAAATCATGAAAAATGAATCAGCAGCATTGTGAGGAGACACATAAAAAATATTAAGGAAAAATAACATTTAAAAATCAGACTAGGCAAAATGGTAAAAGAGGTACAAAAAGCTGATGAGGAGAAGAATGCTTTTAAAAAAATAGAATTGGCCAAATGGAAAAAGAGGCACAAAAATTCACTGAAGAAAAAAAACTCCTTGAAAATACAGTTGGCCACATGGAAAAGGAGGTCCAAAAGCTCACTAAAGAAAATAATTCCTTAAAAATTAGAATTGAGCAAATGGAAGCCAATGACTTTGTGAGAAATCAAGAAATAATAAAACAAAGCCAAATGAATGAAAAAATAGAAGACAATGTGAAATATCTCATTGGAAAAACAAGTGACTTGGAAAATAGATCCAGGAGAGATCATTTAAAAATTGTTGGACTACCTGAAAGTCATGATCAAAAAAAGAGCACATCATCTTTCAAGAAATTATCAAGGAAAACTGCTCTGGTATTCTAGAACCAAAATGTAAAATAGAAATTGAAAGAATCCACTGATAACCTCCTGAAAGAGGTCCTAAAACAAAAACTCCCAGGAATATTATAGCCAAATTCCAGAGCTCTCAGGTCAAGGAAAGAATATTGCAAGCAGCCAGAAATAAATCAAGTTTTGTGGAGCCACAGTCAAGATAACACAAGATCTAGCATTTTCCACATTAAAGGATCAGAGGGCTTGGAATATGATATTCTGGAGATCAAAAGAGCTAAGATTACAACCAGGAATCACCTAACCAGCAAAACTGAGTATAATCCTTCAGGGGGAAAAAACAGCGAAATAGAGGACTTTCAAGCAGAAGACCAGAGCTGAATAGAAAATCTGACTTTCAAATGTAAGACTCAAGAGTAGCGTAAAAAGGTAAACAGAAAAGAGAAATCATAAGAAACTTAATAAGATTAAACTGTATTCCTACATGGAAAGATGGTATTTGTAACTCATAAGAACTTTCTCATTATTAGGACACTTAGAAATTGTATATATAGACAGAGGGCACAAGTGTGAGTTGGATATGAAGGGATAATAACAAAAAAAAATTAAGGGACAAGAAGGAATGTTCTGGGAGAAAGGGAAAGGGAAAGGTAGAACGGGGTAAGTTATCTTACATAAAAGAGGCAAGAAAAAGCTTTTACAGAGGAGGGGAAGAGGGGGGAAATGAGGGAGAGTGAGTGAATCTTACTCTCATCAGAATTGGCTCAGAGAAGGAATAATATACACACTCAATTGGATATAGATATCTGTCTTACTCTACAGAAAAGTAGGAAGGGAAGGGGATAAGAAAAGTCAGGTGGTGGTGATAGAACGGAGGGCAGATTGGAGGAGGCGGCAGTCAGAAGCAAAACATTTCTGAAGAGGGACAGGGTCAAAGGAAAGAGAGAATAGAACAAATGGGGGAGTAGGATGGAGGGAAATAGCAATAGTAATTGTGAAAAAACTTTTGAAGCAAGTTTCTCTGATAAATGCCTCATTTCTCAAACATAGAGAGAACTGAGTCAAATTTATGAAAATAAGAGCCATTTGCCAATTGATAAATGATTAAAAGATATGAGCTATTTTAGATAAAGTAATCAAAGTTATCTGTAGCCATATTAAAAATGCTGTAACTCATTATTGGTTGGGGAAATGCAAATTAAAACAATTTTGAGGTACTGCTTCATACCTATTAGATTGGCCAATAGGACAGAAAAGGAAAATGACAAATGGTGGAGGGGATGTAGGAAAGATGAGACATTAATGCCCTGTTGGTGGAGTTATGAACTGATTCAATGATTCTGCAGAACAATTTGGAAGTAAGACCAAAGGGCCATCAAACCATGCATATCCTTTGACCTAGCAATACCACTACTAGGTCTGTATGCCAAAAGAGATAAAAAAAAACCAAAAAGAAAAAACGTGTAGAAAAGATATCTATAGCAACTTTTTTCTGTTGGCAAAGAATTGGAAATTGAGGAGATGCCCATCAGTTGGGGAAGGGCTGAACAATCTGCAGTCTGTGATTCTGATGGAATACTATTGTGCTGTAAGAAATGATGAGCAGGATGCTCTCAGAAAAACCTTGGAGTTCTTCAAGCAGAGTCTAGCCAACTACTTGTTGGGTTATAGTGGAACTATGAGTTGGGTAGTATGTCTGTTGAGGCCCCTTCTAACTCTCAAATTCTGTGATCCTATGATGCATAAGTTAGCTTGGAACACTGGGAATTGATACAGTTTTACTTGTAAAGATGTTTATTGTAAAAAATTGCCAAGATAATACACAACATAGTTATAGAGCATTCACTAATAGACTTCTTCATACGTGCCTGTCTCCATGACATGTTATAACACATGATAATTTATTAGGGAGAAAGCATTTTTAAGAAATCATTTCAAATGCATTTTTAAAAAAATCAGTATTTTGTGAGAAAATACATTTTGATTTTCTCTTCAGGGTAGGAAAGAAACAAGAATTTCTTAAGCACCTACTGTGTGTCAAGTATTGTGGTAAGTACTTTACAAATATTGTCTCAGTTGATCCTCACAATAACCCTAGCTAGGGGGTAGGTGGTATTATGATCCCCATTTTACAGTTGAGTAAAATGAGGCAAACAGAGGTTAAGTGATTTATGCAGGGTCATAGAGTTATTAGTGTCTGAGACTGGACATGAACTCATGTCTTCCTGACTCCAGGCCCACTGCTCTAGTCACTGCTTCACCTAGATGCCTCATGGTGCTCATTCAATTACTTAATGAATTGTAATCCATTCATTTAGGTCCAAGATTTACCTGGTAGTTTTGCTGAATTTACCGAATTGACCAGATGCATAAGTGTGACCTAGAGACTCCTTCTGAATCTAACACTGATGAAAGAAGAACCGATGAATGGTCATAAACCAAATCTAAAGGTGAAATCTGTAGTGTGATGCAGGAGTGAAATAAGCAAATGCCATTGGGTTGAGGGCAAACCCAAGTTCCCTCTTCCCCACCCCACCAAATCTCATCTCAAAGAAGGAACAGGAGAGGTCTTTGTTACTTGACCTTGGTAAGACACTTTAAAAGTTGCCTACAGTGTAGGGGACCTACATAGGAATTAGAAGATCAGAGAGGAAGAAATGAAGGACATAATTCCTGATGAGTGAGTAAAGGTGCTAAATATATTAGGAGCATGTCTGAGTGATGATCAAGTCTGAGAGGGAGAGGAGAGACTTGACAAAATTTACTAATACAGTATGTGAAAAATGTTGAGTACTTAAGAGGGAGGGGAAATATTTAGCATAGTGCAGAATATAACAAGATGAAACTAAGAGAGGAACATTTAGTTTGAATAACAGGAAAAACATCCTGTTAGAGTTTATGGTTTCTGAAATAGAGAAGCTTTGCAGGCAGTAGAAGCTCCATTGCTTGGGACATCTAAAATTAGCCTGGACAGTATCATCAGGGAAAGAAGTACATGAGGGAACAAATCTGAACAGCCATGGAGATGGACTTGGTGGCCTGCTATGTCTTTGAACTAATCATATTCTATTTTTGTTTGAATTAAAATGACTCTGTCATGAAAGGGAGCAGCTGATGGCTCAGTGGATAGAGTGCTAGCCCTGGAGTCGGGAAAACTCATCTTCCTGAATTCAAATCCGGCTTCAGACACTTAGTAGTTGTGTAACCCTGGGCGAGTCATTTAACTCTCTTTCCTCAGTTTCCTCATCTATAAAATGAGTCGAAGGAAATGGCAAACCACTTTAGTATCTTTGCCAAAAATACGCCAAACTCAAAACTGAAAACAACTGAATGCCAACAACAAAAAAGTCATGAACAGAAGATGTGACTTGGGAGAGCTCTTCATTTGGGAAGGCTTTATGTTATCTTTAGTCACCACACAGTGATTTATCTTCCTATCTTTACACATTTTCATGTACATAATTGTCCGCATCTTCCTGTTACTCATATAAATTATGAATTCTACAAGTAATGATTATTTGAATATATTATATAGGTGACAGTAATTATCTAAATTTGCTATTTGATGTTAGAACAGTTGGAATAATTGATATTTGTAAAAATGGTGAATAGTACATGGATAATATAGAAAAGGGCAAAATATTTTGCATCTAAATATAGTTCATGAGCCATGAAACAGTCTACATATCCTCACCAAGTGCAATAGTTATTGTAATATTTACTGAAGATAGAGCCCCTCTCCATTAATATCCCAACTCTTCCTTATCCATTTTCCCTTATCATTTCTTCCATTCATGCTAAAAATGGGCTTCTGCTAATGCAGAATATTCACCATTTGCAGAAACTATCACCAATGACAGTTACCTAAGGGAAGGATTTTTTTCAGTCTATTTTTTTATGTAGCCAAACTGGCCAGCTCCCTGGATTCGGATTCAGTGTGACATTGCCTATCTTTGTACATTTGCTCAGGGCCAGGCATCTCCCATGGTTGGATCCCACTAGCTCTTCAATTCCACTTGGAATTCTTAGCTTTCTTCAAGGCTTAGCTTAGGTGCCAATTCATATGTGAAGTCTTTATTGCTGTCAGCAGTTATCAGCGTTCTCTTTCCTGAAAGTTCTCTCTCTTGGTACTTACTTACCAGGATTCTCAGGGCTTGTGCCCGAGCAGTGGCTTTGGACTTTGGATTTTGGAACTTGCTACTGTATTATATAGAAATGAAACTGAGCTGTGAACCTAATCCTGTCCCCAGAGTAGGAGGTGGTACAGGGACCAATATACTCCCAAATGTCGGGAGGGGGGAGATTTGCGTATTCTTGCTATAACTTTGGGGTAAATATTCCTTTGTAAAAGACAATGGTAAGTGGTTAGATAGTGAGCTGGAACCAATGACAGAGAGCCTGGACATTTCCTAATCCCCTTAAGGGTACTAGAGAACTCTGAAGGGAGGTGAAATGTGCTACAATTGACCTTAAGGCAGTGGGGGCTAGGGTAGACTGTTGCATTTATATACGTACATGTTATTTCCCTCATTAGAATATAAGCTTTTTGAGAGCAGGGCCTGCTTTATTTAAGTAGGTGGTTAACGAATTCCTGTTGATTGACACTGTTTGATTGATAAATAAATTAACCAAACAATCAAAAAAGTATTTTTCAAGTGCCTACTATGTTTCATGAATGGTGCTAGGTGCTGGGGATACAAGTACAAAGAATGAACTAATCCCTAGTTGTAATGAACTTATAGCCTAATGGGAGAGATAATAAGTACATGTGTGTGTATATGTGTATATGAGTGTATGTGTGTGTATTTATATATACATACAACGCATGTATATATAGATAAATACAGAGATATGTATATGTATACAGGGATAGATGTAAACTAAGAAATGCAACTATATACAAAGCTGTCAAATATAATATAGTTTGGGGAGAAGGGCACGAGCAGTTGAGGTAATCAATGAAGTCTTCATGTATTGAACAGAGCAGTGGAGGTGATAGCCCCACTATGTTGTGCCTCAGACCACAACTGGAGTGTTTTCAATTGTTGGTGTCAGATTTTAGGCAGAATATTTATTAGCTCTGTTGCATTTAGAAAGATGTGGCTAGGGTGGTGTTGGGTCTCAAAGGCATGTCAAGTGAGGATTGGTTGAAAAAAAGCCATCCAGATGCTTACTTTGGAGAAGAATATACTAAGAAGAAACCATGTTGCTTTCTTCAAATATCTGGAAGGTTACCTACCAGGTACAAGAGGGATTAAATTTATTCTGCTCATCCCCAGAGATAACATATCAATATCTTTGTAAAGTGATTGATTGTAAGGTTATTGTTATTTAATAATTCAGAGTATTCATATTTCATTATTCATAATAAGACCAGTAGTGGAAACTGGGCAGCTAGGTAGCACAGTGTATAGAGTGCCAGACCTGGAGGCTGGAAGACTCATCTTCCTGAGGTCAAATCTGGCCTCAGACATTTACTAGCTATATGACTCTGGGCAAGTCATTTAACTCTGTATGTCTTAGTTTCCTCATCTGTAAATGAATTTGAGAAAGAAATGGCAAACCACTCTAATATCTTTGCTAAGAAAACCCCAAATGGTATCATGAAGAATCAGACATGACTGAAGAATGACTGAACAAGAAGATGGAAACTACAGGGAAGTAGATTTCAGCTGAATGTAAGAAGGAGCTTCCTAACAATTAAAGCTATCAAAAACAAAAACAAAGGAATGAGGTGACTCACCAGTTACTACAAGTGTCGTTATGGTTAATTAGTACCAGTGTTGTTCCTGTTTTATACATGAAGAAATTGAGATGCCATTGTCCTTTTATAATCTTAGATTTAAAAAAAAAATTTGATAGGAGGAGGAGTTGTTATTATTACAAAATCACGTCGGATCTAGTAGAATGTTTAACTCCTTGCCTATGGGTGATAGAAAGACATGAAAATTTAATTAAGCAAATGTTATTGGGTACCTATTCAAGGTACCATGTTACACACTGGGAATGTAAGTTACAAAATGATGCAGTGTCTGGCTTTAAGGAGTTTATAGTCTATTAAAGGAGATTCAATATATATCTCTATCTCTATCTCTATCTCTATCTCTATCTCTATCTCTGTCTCTATCTCTATCTCTATCTCTGTCTCTATCTCTATCTCTATCTCTATCTCTATCTCTATCTCTATCTCTATCTCTATCTCTATCTCTATCTCTATCTCTATCTCTATCTCTATCTCTATCTCTATCTCTATCTCTATCTCTATATCTATATCTAGATATCTATATCTCAATGGTGTCAAACTCAAATAGAAATGGGGCCACGAAGTATAACAAAATACATATTAACATAATCTTTGTTTGATTTTATTTTGTTAAGTATTTCCTAATCACATTTAATCTGATTTGGGGGAACTTAGAAATACTGCCAGCACCGAAGAACACATTTGACAACTCTGGTATACACAATTTAACATTTCTCAGGAAAACTATTTAGGCTCCATCCCCTGACCTATGACTGTCATTTTAATATACCAGATTTGATGCTAAAAGAAGAAGCCTTATAGGTTAAAGGTAAAGTACAATTTTAAAAAAGAGGAATAAAAAATAAATTTTACTGGATTCCCCTGGGACTTGAGCTTCTTGTAAATTCTTTAGGTGTTTAATATTATATTAATAATAAAATCAGAAAAAATAATTTTCTTAGAAGGAAAAACAAAAGAAACTCATCTAATGTTTGAATGATTGTAACTTTACAAAATCCCAAATTGCTCATAGGATATGAGCTCATCAAAGCCAGGAGCTATGTCCTATATTTTCTTTGTAATTCCCATTAAATTGTAACCCCTCATTAAATATAGGCTCCTTGAAGATAGGGACTGTCTTTTGCCTTATTTTGTATTCCCAGTACTTAGCACAGTACCTTGCATATAGTAGATACAATATATTTTTATTGATCAGTCGATTGATTGATTCCTATAACAAGAGTTGTAACAAGAAAGTTTGGCACCTGGGGCACAAACCAGAAAATCTGGGCCAAGAAACGTGAAAGATGCTGTTAAATCATGTTTTAGGCAAATTCAATTTGGGGTGGTAGTATTTGACTTTACAACGCAAAGCCCTGATGAGGTGGACTTCTCAGGAGTCCAGTTTCATGGAGAACAAACAAAAAACCTAGGATACACTGTGAGGCAAATGCTCTGCTATCAATTTGGAAATCCATGGCAAAACAGCAGTCACCTACCCAAGTTACAGGTAAACAATTTTTGATAGATGGTGTCTTCCTTCACTTAAATAAATCTAACATTTTCAAACTTTCAAGGGAAGCATTTATTACCTACCTATTAATTTAATTTGATATCTTAATATAATAAAATACATTTAAAGATAATAAAAACCACAGAGTCTACAATTAATCTACCTCCCAAATGTTCCTTCCAGGCTGCTACTTCTCATCTCTAGATCAAATAGATTTGAAACAAATGATAATACTTGAACTACCTACCTCACAGGATTATTGTGAGAAGAGCTCTTTATAAAACATAAATTACTTAGCACAAATATGAACTCTTATTATTTTGTGAAAATACCCACCAAAACCTCTCTGTTTCCAATTGGAATGATAGGATCACTGAATGAGAAGTCTAGAGCTCAAAGAAACAATAGTGACCATCCAGTCTAACCACCTTAATATACTGATGAAGATTTTTAGACTTTATTCTTCAAGGTTGTCCCTTTCCTTACTCAGAGGTGACAGAACTAAAATGAAAAGGTGGAGGAAGGTGTCTTTCTATGTGACATTGGGCAAATCTATTAACTTGTAAAGGTATCAGCTTCTTCACTGGGAAGTTTGTGACATGGATAAAGATTAGACTGGATGGTTTATAAGGTGCCTTCCAGCATTCATATTCTGCATTTCTTACCAAATGCTTTTTTTGTGATTGTAGTATAAAAATGGCCTAGTATGGCTCAGAAGGTAAGATAGACATTGTGCCATCAAAGACTGTGAACTCAGCTCCCAGATTTTCCACTCATTGGGTGACTATTTTCTTCTTTGTTTACAGCTTTTAAAAGGAGAGGCAATGATGACCAATTTTGCAGTGTCAATTAACATGCATTTATAAAGTACCTACTATGTGCCAAGTTATGTGCGAAAGATACAGAGACAAAGACTTTTGGTGGAGACAATATTTCCAACCCCAGTTATATAAAAATACATATTATAAATAAATAAGAGTAATTATTGGTGAGAAGACATTAGCAGCTTGGGTCAGAAAAGATCTCATGTTACAGGAGGTGGTACACGAACTGAGGCTTGTAGGAAAGGAGGGATCATGACCTTTATTTCCAATAGTGACCTGTACTGTGATATGAGGACAAAGTATTTTTGATGCCTGGAAAGTACAGTAGAAAAATCCCAAATGTCATGTAAATACTCAGCAAAGCATGATTGTAAAGGAAGAAAAAATTATCTTGAACACGACTGGAGCAGAAAAACATCCTCTGATATGTGGGTTAGTTCTGCATTCATAAGGTAAATCCCAATTGTACAAACCAGAGATTCTCCATTCTTCATTTTGTCATTATCCATGAGACTGTAGTACAGTGAGACTTGTCAGAGTTCTTGGGTTCAAAACCTGCCTCTGACAATACCTTCATGACCTTAGTCAAGTCACTAGACCTCCTTGGGCCTTATTTTCTTCATTGGTAAAAATAAAGGGTTTAGATTACATGTCCATTCCCTCTTCTATCTCTATTATCCTGTAATCCAAATTGGGAAAAATAGATATTTTCCTTTATTAGAAATCAGAAACTTTGTATTTTAAAAAAATGATTTCATTGTTTTTGGAAATCATGGTATCAAAGTGTTTATGGTGATAGGTACACTTCAATGATAATCATCATAGCTTAAAAGAGCCATGACCCTTTCATCTCTCAAAACAAATTATTTTGGATTTCTTAGCTTTTAATTATTTTAAAAGCAAGAGATAAAGAGTTGCCAGCAATATTTTTCTTCTTGTTCCCTCTTCTATACTAATACAGGGGACATTGCATTGTCTCCTACCACTTAAATGAGTATTAAGAGTGAAAACACGGTGTGTTGAGAAAAGCCCTGCCCTTGGAGTTCTAAGTGCAGAGTTCGTATTCCAGTTCTATTGCTTACTGGTTTTGCCACCTTGTTCTAGTGAACTAATCTCTGTGAGCTTCAATTTCCTTATCTGCAAAATTGGACTTGAACAACCTACTTTATCCCTATCCACCTGGTGGGATAGGGCATGTGAAGACATTGTATAGCCATAATACACCAGATACATTTGAATTTCTATTATTACTCAAGCATTCCCTTCAGATTGTAAGTCCTGGAGCAATTAGAAAGATTAGGGTTAAGGCATTTTCTGCTATATAGTTCAAGACCTTGAAGAAAAGACAGCTGTATCTTTTATGCCCCTTTAGCAAGAACAGACCACCTAGGAACATAAGTCCTCTCAGAAATATCTTGGGTGGGTTCTGAAACACAGGCAAGCCAAGAAAAATATTCAAATTAAATTAGCATCCTTTTATAATAGAAAAAAATGATTTAAATATAAAAAGGGAAAACACAGAGATAATGAAAACCGGTTCTCCCTCTACATCAGCTCTGTGAATGTGGCTTTACTTTGAAAGAGATCACTTTCATTGAAACATGTTAGGCTGCTGCCAGCCCTAGCATGGTTATTTGGCAGCTATTTAAAGCACATATCATATTACTGTGTCTCACTGTTAGGCACCCATATTCCGACTGGTACACAACAGATCTAAACAGAAAATAGCTTCAGGTTTTATTCGCTAAAATTAAATTTGGTGGCATGATACCAATGATTTCTCCCTCCTCCTCCTTCTCCTCTTCCTCCTCCTCTTTCTTCATCATCATCATCATCATCATCATCATCATCCTTATTCTTCCTCTTCCTCTTCTTCTTCCGCCTCCTTTTTCTTTTTCTTCATCATCATCTTCTTCTTTCTCCTCCTCTTTCATCATCATCAGCAACAGCATCATCTTTCTCCTCTTCTTTCTCCTCTCCTCCTCCTCCTCCTCTTCCTCCTCCTCCTCTTTCTTTATCATCATCATAATCTTCTTTCTCCTCCTCTTCTTTCTCCTCCTCCTCCTTTCTTCTTCATCATCATCTTCTTCTTTCTCCTCCTCCTCCTCTTCTTCCTCCTCCTCCTTCTTCTTCTGCATTATAACTTTTTTGTAACAGTGCTTTGCCAATGGGAAGATTCAGTTAGGTTGTCAGTCTCATATTCTGCATTATCAGCTACATTAGCTTTTCTTCCCTCTTACATTTGCTTAAGAGTTTATAAACCATAGAGAATAAAAAGTGTGAAATAGAATAAAATTGGCCTATCAAGGGTAGTATTTGTGAATGACAAATGACAAAACAATCTCCAGCTTCAAGGAGCTCTCCAATCAGCCCAAGTTTCTCTTCTGTCTTGAAACCTAGCCTCTTTTCCCTTTGCTTTGTGCCCTTACTACCAGCTCCCTCCAACTTTGAGTGGCAAGGATTTGAAGCTTGTTCCTTGAAAGGAAACTTTTGCCTTTGCCATAGAAGCCCAGAACTAGATTTAGAAACAAAAGTGGGTGGTGAATGCTAGATGAAAAGTGGATATGTCACCTGCTACTGCTACTACTGTGGCTGCTACTGAGGTGGAGAGAAAGCAGACCTTAAAATCAGAAATACTTGGGTTTGAGACTTACATCTGTTATATACTAGCTATGTAACTAAGTGACATGATGAATAGGTGCTGGACCTGAAGTTAGGAAGAACTCAAAGAGTTCAAATCTGACCTGAGACACTTAACTAGCTTTGTGTCCCTGGAAAAGTCACTTAGCCTCAGTTTGCCTCAGTTTCCCCAACTATAAAATGGAAATAATAATAGCACCTACCTCTCAGAGTTGTTATGAGGATCAAATGATATAGTATTTGTAAAGTGCTTAGCTCAAGTGCCTGGGACAGAGTAAGCACTACATAAATAAGTCTTATTATGTGACCACGGACAAGTCATTTAAACTCTCAGTTCCCCAATGCATTCTTTAAGATTGTAAGTCACAGACAGGTTGTTGACTTCCATCAGTGAAGGGGGGGTTGTTTCCACACATGGAATTCCTCACACCAGTAAAAACACAAGATTGTGCCAAAAAAGAGGTCGCTACATTATAATCCATGCTCGAATTTCACAGAATATTTAATAAAGCAAAAACGAGAAACTTCCAAGAATTAACATATGTATTTTAAATCACAGTGAATTTGTGGTCCCAGCAGTATAGAATAAAATTTCTGGATGTTGCATGGTTATAACAGCCTAGTTTTCTTATAACTGCTAATTATAGAAAATAAATCAACTGGTTGAATTATGAGTGGTCAAAAGCCATTAAATGTCAGTTGTGAAGCATGTAACAGTGTACTCCTAATCGAACAAACTTAATTAAAAATGTGAAAGGTGATGTTGTACATAAATCATGGTGAAGCTAGAGGGGAAGGATAGGGTTCTGAAATTTTACCCTTCCATTTTTCACTGACCTTATAACACTGTCCAAACCTAGAGGGAGCTCTGGAGTGGTTGCCATGCTCCCTGTATCTCTAAGGTTCTTAAGGCAGCAGGTGGCCCCTCACCCTTTGGCATCACTCTTTCATGACTGGTGTTTTGTTCTTGTGTCAGTCAAGCCTCTCAAGAAATTCTTGCAAGGATAGGTCCTCACTGGAGGACTAGCTATCTGGATCTATGGACAAAATTTGCAGCAGTGCCTGATGGTCACCTCATAACCTAGAGCCTAGTGATCCTTCATCCTCTATCTTCCAATGAAATCTCATGGTTTATTTGTATTCCTTACCAAAGTCTATTTTGTCAAAGATCTCTGAGTTCAAATTCTAATTCTAACACTTTAATAGCTAGGTGACCTTGAAAAGGGGGCTCAATTGCTCCTCCCTTCTCTCATCTATAAAATGAGAGAATTGGACTAAAATGCTTTTCCAGGTCTCTTCTAAATTAATATGTTATGGAAGTGCGGGTGGCATGGCATAGTGCCTAGAGACCAAAACTCAGATCAAGGAAGGTTAGGTTCAAGGTCCAAGTTTAGCTTCTGACATATAACAGGCTGGGTGAACTTGGGCAAGTTGAATAACCTTTCTGTGGTCTCGGCAAATTTCAAAGACTAAAAATTTCAGAGGAGGTACCAACCTGAACAGCAGAGGGGGTTTCTTCACCTGGGATTTTTTTATGCATCATTAGTATCACAGATCCACTTCTTATCCCCTTACAATGGCATATTCTATAAAAGCTTTACTGAGAAGGGTGCAAATAAAATTATAGAAGGTTAACGTTATTAATCCTTCTTGTATGTTCATTTTCAGCCCGTGTCAGCCTCAGCCCCAAGTAGGGCAAAGGACTGAAAGTTCAATTCTCCTTTCTCTTAGGTAGGGAGAGCTATTACTCAGGGTTTTAGCAGGTGCTTGAAACAGTCAACACACATTTATTATTCATCTCCTATGTGTCAAATACTATGCTAGATGTGGAGGACAGAAATAAAAAGAATGGGGCAGTGGGCAGCTAGGTGGCCCAGTGGATAGAGCACCGGCCCTGGAGTCAGGAGGACTTGAGTTCAAATCCAGTCTCATACCAAACACTTGACACTTACTAGCTGTGTGACCCCAGGCAAGTCACTTAACCCCAATTGCCTTAAAAAAAAAAAGAATGGGGCAATATCTACACTCATGGAGACTAACGTGTACATACCTATATGAGTATATATAGAATTTATGTAGTTAAAATAAATACAAAGTAGTTAAGAAAGAGAGAGACAGAAGAGACAGAAGCAGAGAGGGAAGGGCTGAATGTCGAAAGTGATGACTGAACTGTATTTTGAAGGAAGAGAGGGATTCTTTGAGACAGAGGTGAGATGCAAGTACATTCCAGGTATGGGAGATTGTATAATGAGGAAAGGGAAATGATGCATAATGACACTGAAAGGTTAGGCTGGGGCCAGGTGATAAATGACTTTAAAAACTGAACAGAGAAATTTATATTTTATCCTACAAACAACAGGTAGCTACTGTAGTTTAAATGAGTAGTGACATGGTCACACCTGGAGTCAGAAGTCTGAGCTTCAAATAAGCTAATGCTGTTAGCCTCAATTTCCTCATCTGTAAAATGAACTGGAGAAGGAAATGGCAAACCACTCCAAATGTCAAGAAAACTCCAAATGGGGTCACAAAGAGTTGGACACAATTGAGATCACTGAACAACAAGAAAACATTAGATGTTATACTTTTATTAATGAAGTGTATGATTAGATTATATGTTATGGGAGATAGCTAGGTGGCACAGTGGATAGAGTGCAGGGCCTGGAGTCAGAAAGATTTGAGTTCAAATTCAGTCTCAGATACTTACTAGCTATGTGACCCTGGGCAAGTCACTTAACCCTGTTTGCCTCAGTTCCTCATCTGAAAATGAGCTGGAAAGAGAAAGAAATGGCAAACCCCCTAGTATCTTTCCGAAGAAAATCCCAAGCACGGTCACAAAGAGTCAGACCCAAATGAAACCACTTAACAACAACAACTGAAATGGTGAGAGCGGCATTTAAGGAACATTACTTTAGCAGCTATATGAAGGATAGCTCAAAGTGAAGAGAGACTTGAGGCAGGGAGCCCAAGCAGGAGAACATTCAGACTTTGAGGTTAAATGTGTCCATCCCTTTGGGTCTGCGGGTGTTTCCTGCATGGGATATAAGCTGCTTAAATATCAGCTCCATATTGTTCATGGGCTCTCATAAGCTTGGTCAATGTTTTTTTGCCTCTCTCCTCATGTTTGACCCAGATTTCTTTGAGAAGTCCCTTTTGCTTTTTCCAATACTTGTATGACTCCAGGAAGCCTCGTGGGCTGTGCTTGCCCTTTGGCTTTTATGGGAAAGGCAGGAGTGCTACAGCCATTAAATGTATCCCATGGAGCATAAACAATTTTACTCTTAATAGGTGACACTTAACTGGAAATGTGAATATTTACAGAAAGAAAAGTGTGTGATACAGAGAGAAGCAAGATAGGGAGGGCTAGGAATTTTGATTTCTACTTTTAATGTCTTCACTTAGTTAATTCTGGGAATTTTGGTAAAGACATTTCCCTGTTATGTCACTTATTTGTTCTATCCATGAAGTAGGATCACTTAGGCAACATAAAAAAAACAAAACAAACAAACAAGCAAAAAGCCCATAGGCAGCAGTTTACTGATAAGACTGACCCTGTATTCTTGGAGACAAGATGAGCTGGGCGTAATTTTGAAGGCTCATCTCCTTTTGGGGAAGAAGACAACTATTAGGCGTTGGGCTAAACTCTTTCTACAAACAGCTTCCTGATCTCCATTCCTGCTTTAGCTCTCATTCTTCCTTTCACTTCCTCACCCTTGCCATGTCCCCATCCCAAACTATGGCCTAGATAAGCCTTACCAGGATTTCTGGAGAAACTTGACTATTCCCTTTACCATTCCTTTTAGCCCTTTCCTGGTTGTATACTTTGGTTTCCAAAGAAAGAATAAGGAAATGAAAAGTTTAATAATTAGATTAAGGGTGATAAGATTATTACTACTGCAACTTGAAATTGCATTTGAATAGATTGCCGTGTTTTTGTGGAATATGTAGATTTATGTAATATATTAATGTATCATCAAGACAGCTATGTGTATGGCCTAGTGATTTAATACATTTGATTATGATTTGAGGGAAAAGGCCTAGGGAAGCCAATGTATTAGAGAATGGGTATAACATAACTTTTTATATATATGCTTACCTTTGCACATGAAACAACTACCTGTCTATCTGAGGTTAAGGGTAGGCAAGACAATACTTCTTTTCCTAAGAACTTACTAAACTTTTTAGTATCCCTTTAATTTCTAGTCCTGGAGAGGGTGAGATAGGATAGCAGTCAATTTCTTGCCTGCTACCTGACTCATAGTGACCTTGTAAAGATTAATATCTTTAATATACTTGAGCCTCCTGGCTTAAGCAGACCTTAAAAGGGGAATGGAGGAGGGTGAACAGAAGTCCAAGTTAAAAAAAAATGCTTTTAGGGTCTGGTTAACTGATTAAATCTTTATATTTACTATACATTTAATGTATGAAAATGCAAATAAATTATGTTTGAATTGCACACAACTTATTGAGTGGTTATTATGGGGATCAATCAATTGTTCCACATGTATCTATTGAGTACCTTTTGTGTACCTAACATTGTACTAAAAATAAGCCCTATTATATATACTTCTTTTGCAAATATGTCTTCTTAGACTCTTAGACTGGTTTTATGAGTTCTTTGTGACTTAGCTCATGTTTAATTTCTATTAAGGTACCATATGGTGCTGAAAATAGATGCACTCTCTAATATTTTCATTCAATAATTACCAAAGAACTATCATATTTTTCTAATATCTCTTTTAATCTCAATCTGTGTTACTGCTCATAAGTAGGACTGATTATAGCTCATAGGATTTAGAGTTGAGAGGTGCTTAAGTAAACATCTAGTCCAACCTTGTCATTTTATATATGGGGAACCTGAGATTTTCAGTTAAATTATTTGCCCAAGTTCAAAGAGATAGTAAATAACATACCCTAAATGTGAACAGCCCCCCCCCCCATTCTGGTTTTCTTTCTAATACATAATCCTCTGGGACCGTGGTTAGTCATTGTGTTGATCAAAGTTCCCAAGTCTTTCAAAGTTGTTTGCTTTTACAATGTGATGATGATGGTTGTTGTTGCTATTGTTATCCTTGTTCTGCTCACTTCACTTTGCATCAGCTCACATAAGTCTTCTGAGGTTTCTCTGAAACCATCCTTTTTATCACTTCTTACAACACAATATTATTTGATCACATTTATATACAATAATCTGTTCAGCCATTCTCCAATTTATAGGCACTCAGTCAATTTCAAATTATTTGCTCAAAGGACTACTATAAATATTTTTGCACATTTTTAATTAAAGTTTATTTTGCTTAGGCCTAATATCTTCCTTAATCTACCTTCCTTTTTTATTTGCTCTTGCTCCCTCTTTTTCTTTTTCTCCTACTTCCCTTTTGGGTGATCTGAATCAGAGCAAAATTTGACTGCTGCCCTACTTGTCTGAACTCTGAAAGTTCCTGACTGGGTTTGGATATGAACAACAGGCCTGTGGGTTTATACCTGGTTGGAGTTCCAGTAGACTGCTGCTGCATGCAGCCACCACTAGCCAGGTGGAAAGCTCTGTGATTTAGGGTGACAGAAATATAGGCTTCCCTTTGGTTTAGGTTTTTTCCCCCTGCTTATCCCGCTACAAGCTTCAGATTGGGCTGAAAGCTATAATGGAAGTCCATGATCTGCTTTGCCCCGATGTCAGAGCCACAACTACTGCTTGGCTCTCACCTTGCTCCTTGCTCAACACTTATTCCAGGGGCTTGACCACATTTCACCCTGGAATGCCCCCTAGGCACAGGTCCCCTCCTCAGTCCAGAATGGATTTGTGACATGGAACTGGGAAGTGAGTGACAGGATTGCCAGTGGGCAGCTATTCTTTTGCCAGGCATAAATTTAGACCTTATATTTGTTGGAGTTGGCTACTCTTCTTGCTCTGGTACATGACCATTCCTTGTACTAACGTGGACATGTCAGGTTATTCCTTAGCACATCTTGTCTGTAGTGTCAACAGACTTCTCTGTTTGTTTTGCTAGGTTGACCTACACTGAAAAAATGACATACTTTGATTTTTTTAGGTCAGGACTCAATCTTGTATATTTTTTCTAGATCTTTGAGGAGGTGTTGAAGTGGGGAGTTTAGTTGTACTTCTTTTTAGTCCACCATCTTAGCTCCTAATGAGCCTTTTGTACAGTTGTTTTCCATGTCTTTCTATAAAAATTAAAATATCTATTCACCTAAATCCTGAGTGACCTTCTAATTCTTTTAATAAATTGAGGGTATTAAGACAGTAGTGAGACTATCAGTCTATTTTGTTCCATTTTTGATACATGCTAAATATACCTTCATCCTTTTTCTGAGGTTTATTTCCTTTGTTACCTGGACAAGTTACTCAAAATCCTTGGATCTCAGCTTCCTCACCTATAAAATGAGGCATTGTATGATATCTGAAGTCCTTTCTAGGGAATAATAATGACATCTACCTCCCAGAATTGTGAAGATCAAATGAGACAATATTTTTAAAGCGCTTTTAAAACCTTAAAGCTGTTCTACTTAGATACTTGTAACGGAGATAGAAGAGGAAAAACTAAAAATATTAAGCTATTTTAAATAATATCCTCTGCTGGGAAAATTTGATCTATTAAAAATACATTTAAATCCGAAATAAGGGACAGGTGGGAGTCAGTGCAAAATTTTAAATGAACAGATTAAAAGAGGCAAAAACTGCATATCAATATCTACCTCACAAATATTATATATATGTATATATGTATTCATCCTAAATAGGATAGTAATTGTTTTTGGAAAGCTATTCAATGATCTTTTTTTTTTTCTTTGACCCTCAAGAAGTGCCAAGGAATCAAGCAAACTTTTTATCATAATTTATACAATGTGGTAATTTTTTGAATATTTTAGAATTTTTATAGCCTAATAACAGGTCTGCCAAATTGCACAGAACTACCCTGGGCTGGCAAGGAGATGTGCTGGATGACCTGCTGGGTCTTTTTAATCTCTAGTATCTATGAATCTCTGAAATACATCCCAGAGCTTAATTATGACAGCAGTTTTTCTTAAAAAAAAAAATCTGGACTCCTAAAGGCATGTGTCAGGAGAACAATGTAAAAATAATTGTTTTACACTGAGCTGCAGCTTTTGTATCTGCTTCTTTAGAAAATGCACCTTGCTTGGGTTTCATGGAAGAGCTCTTTCATTCAGCACAGGATGAACTGTATCCACTCACATTTAGCCATGCCTATTTCCTTACAAGCTAGTCATGGGGACCACTAACCGGGGAAATATAACATCCTCTTGAGAAATGAAGCATCTTGGAAGATTCCTCTCCCTCTTCCAAAGACAGTGCTTACCAGAAGAAGAGGAGCAGCTCCAGCGCATGTGAGTGAGGGAATTTTGCAATGCTTGCTCTTTGGATAAAGAAATGTGCTGTTGATTAGGGGGAAAAAAAATCATACTTCTGGATCTGTTCATAGAGAAAGAAGATATTGCCATTCTCCTTCCCCACAAGAGAACAAAAGTAGTTTTATAATTGCAATACAAATTGAACCAGTCAGCAAGCTAGTGTAACAAATTTGTGGCTGCATCCAGGCAGATAGCAGCTGACTCATGCATACATGGTGTTACGGGGAATAACACTCAGGACCTAGACTTCAAGACCATAATGACAAGCTACTTTCCCCCCAAATATTCTTACACGGAGGAAATGTCTAGGCTAGGCCAGCTAGATTAACTTTTCCATGCTCTTTTGATTCTCTTAAAGACTGAAAAAGCTATTTAAAATAGTATAAAAATAGGATTTACAGATTTAACTCTTTCTATTACTTTCAACAGGGCATAAAGAAACATAGTACCTTGCTAAGTATATAACCAGGTTAGCAGTCACTTATTTTTAACAATATGCTAGTGCCTTAACCATAATTTAAATTCTCCGCATCAAGTAACAACCATGTGGGTTGTAGTTCTAAAGAAAGCTTCGTTAGGATTAATTGGGCTTCACCTCTGCACCTGTCTTATCTTCACTGTTCATATTCCCAGATGAGTTAAATATGCTGGAATCCATGTAAAAGACCAAACACCTAGGCCAAGCACAAGGTCAGAAATTGCCTGTGTTCTGAAAATATATTGTGTGATGTGTACATAGATTTAGCCTGGAGAAAAAAAAGACTTGGGGAGGGGGGAAGCATGATAACAATCTTCAAATATTTGAAGGATTGTCACGTGGAAAAGGGATTAGACTCATTCTGCTTGGTCTCAGAGGGCAGAAGAGGGAGAAATGGGTGGAAATTATAAGGAGGTAAGTTTCATCTTAACATAGGGAGAGTTGAGATCCAAAAGTCTTGACAAGCTGGGATAGTGAGCCTAAGCTAACAAGATGAAATCTAACAAAGAAAATGAAAAGCCTTGTACTTGGGTTCAATTTACTGTGCAAGTATGGGTGGAAATATAGTGGTAAATCTGGCTCGAAAGTGCTTCATGTGTAAATTATTGTTATTTATAGCGATGCTAATAACCAGAATTTAAACAACACTTTAAGGTTTGCAAAGCACTTGAGATACGTTATCTCATTTGATTCACATAAATCCTGTGTGTTATCATGCTCCTTTGTTATCATTATCATTTTATAAATAGGGAAACCAAGGCTGGGAGAGGTTTAAATGACTTGCCAGATCAGATACCTACTAAGTGTTGAGGCAAGATTTGTATTACTGACTTTAAGTTCCATGCTCTACCTGCTGTATCACTGCCTCATGGAGTTCTACTGACCTCACTAGATCTCAACTTGTACATCTGTAAAATCAGAGAGTTTGACTAATTGGCCTTTGAAGTCTCTTACAGAGTAGTATCTATGATTCTATAATTCCATGACGAACGAGTTAGCTAAAAAGGTAATCCTGTTTTAGGTTATCCTAAATAGAAGCAGAGTGCTATCTACAGTAGGACAGAGGTAGTCCCATTGCATTCTGTTTTGATAAGACCATATCTAAAATATTGTGTTCACTTCTGGATCTCACTTTTAAGGAAAAATGTTTATTGTCTGGAGGAGATCTGTAAAAAAAAAAAACCCAGCATGGCAAGGGGGCTCAAAGCCATGCCGTGTGAGGATTTAGTGAAGAAACTGGAGAGATAAGCCTTGAGGACAGAAGATTTGGGGTAGGGTGGGACATGATGGCAATTTTCAAATATTTGAAAGATTGTCCTGTGGAAAAGGTATTAGATTTCTTCTACTTGATCTTGGAAGATTGAACTAGGAACAATGATGGAAATTAAAATCCTACTCAACACAACACAGCCACTTAGAAAAAAAACCCAACATTTTCATCTCACCTCAACCTTGCCTTATATTTCACTGAAAAAAATGAGACCATTTACTGAGAACTTCCTCTTCTCCTCTACTCCCCATTTCACATGACTAAGATTCCTTCCACCAATATATTCTTCACCTCTATCTCACATCTCCTTGCCCAGACAAACTTCCCCACCTTCACAAATGATCTAGCAGATTGCCCCCTCTACAATCTGTACTTTCTTATTTATCTTCAATCTCTTCCTGTCTTCTGGATGCTTCTTTGCTACCTACAAACATGGCCATGTCTCCCGCACTCTTAAAAACCTTGATCAGTCCTTTGCCAGTCGCTGTAGTCTCATATCTCTTCTCACTCTGGTGGCTAAACTCCTTCAGAGCTTCTTCTATGGTTAATGCCTCTCTGCCCTTTCTTTAACTCTATAGTCTGACTTCTGATCTCATCATTCAACTGAAACTGCTCTCTTCAAAGTTACCAATGACCACTTAATTTCCAAATCTGTTGTATTTTTTCCCTTCAATCTTCATCATTGTTGAACTCATTGTAGACTTTGACATTCTGAATCATCTTCTTTATGATATTCTCTTCTCTCTAGTTTTGCATGATATGATTTTATCCTGGTTTTCCTCCTACCTGACTGACTGCTCTTTCTCAATATCCTTTTTGGATCTTGTTCCAGCTCATACTTACTAATGGTGGGTTTCCCCAGTGCTCAGTCTTGGACCCTTTTCTCCCCTATACTGTTTACTTGTTGATCTCATCAGCTCCCACATTTAATTAACTTCTTTATTTTGATTCTTAAATCTACTTATCTGGCTATAACCTCTTTCTCCTAACCTTCAGACTTGTTCTCTAGCTGCCTACTAGACATCTCAAACTGGAAATTCCATACACATCTTAAATTCAACATATCTAAAAATGAATTTATTATCTTTTGATCTAAGCCCTCTCTTCTTTTTTAACTTTCTTTTTAAAATTATTTTATTTTTAATTTATGGAATAAAAAAAGCATTTCCATAGCAATATAATAAAAAAGTGATTGCACATGAAACTGCAAATCCATTATGTACAACTTACTATTTCTTTTAAATATATAATGAAGTTATCATGTAAATTTATTTTTTTCCTTCTTTTTTCTTTCCTCCCCCCTTTTAACATTTTTATTATTGCGGAACATATAGTATGTTCCCAATCACCTCAGGTTCACAACCTAAACATCTTCCTCACTCTCTTTCATCCCCACATGTCCACTCTGTTGACAAATCTGTTGATTCTCTACCCTCTTAGCATTTCTAATAAATGCCCCTTTCTCGGCTACAACACCGTCACCACCCTGGTTCAGGCCTTTATGACTTCATTCCTGGACTATTGCAATAGCCTGCTTATTGGTCTGTCTTTCCATTCCAGCCCACCTTCCTTTTGTTCAGCTTCAAAATGATCTTCTTAAAGCACAGGTCTGACCATGTCACTCCCTCAACCTCTCCATTTAATAAATTCCTGTGGCTCCCTGTTACTTCCAGCATTAAATATAATATACTTCTTTTGACATTCAAAGTCCTTCACAGCATGACCCCTCTTACCTTTTCAATCTTTTTATACCTTACTCACCCCCATGTATTCCATGATCCAGTTACACTGGCTTCCTTGGTGTTCCTTCCACAAGATACCCCATTTCCCTGATCTGGGCATGTATATTGGTTATTTACCACCATTCCTGGAATTCTCTCCCTCTTCATCTCCATCTTCTGGCTTTCTTTGAGTCCCAGCTACAACCTCACCTTCTACAAAAAGCTTTCCTTATCCCCCTTAATGCCACTGCACTTAATACTATTTTAATTCCCACTGATCATTAGCCTCACTTTCTCCTTATTTGCTCATCTTTGTTTACATGCTGTCATCCTCAGTAGACTGTGAGATCTTTGAAAGCAGAAATTTTTTCCCCTCTTTTCTATCCCTAGCACTTAGCATAGGACCTAGCACATAGTAGCTACTGCTGTATGCTTCTTGATTGGCTGACTAACAAAGAAGTAGGTTTTGTTTCAGTATTAAGAAAAAACCTCCTAGAATTCAAAAATGGAATGGACCATCTCAGCAGGTAGTTGTATCCCCCAATACTAAGGATCTTCAAGCAGTTTGGATGCTGATTTGTCAAGAAAATGGTAAAAGGAATTTGTGATTTTGGCAAGGTTTGGTGTAGATTAAGGGGCAGCTAGGTGGTACAGTGGATAGAGTGCCTGCCCTAGAGTCAGAAAGACCCGAGTTCAAATATGGCCTCAGGCACACATTAACTGTGTGACCCTGAGGAATCGCTTAACCCTGTTTGCCTCAGTTCCTCATCTGTAAAATATACTGGAGAAACTACTCCAGTATCTTTGCCAAGAAAACCCCAAATAGGGTCACGGAGAGTTGGACGTGACTGAAATGATTCAGCAGCAACAGCAACAAAGTATAGACTGTGCTTGAGATATTGTCCAGCTGTAAGATTCTATTAGACTACCTTTACAATCACTCATCTTCCTTGTCAAATAATTTAGGATCTCCCAAAATGAGTAGAAATGTGGGAAAAAAATGAAATATACATCAGATCCTAAAATTTATGCCCACAAATGTCCTATGCTGCTCTTAGTGGCTTTTTTGTGCTGAAGAAGGAAAATATTAATCCCAGAGAGAAATAGGATGGCTCAAAAGCCAAAGCACTGTGAGCATGGAGCACAATGCAACTCAGATTTTACCATCAACTTTTCTGAAATCTCTGGAACTCAATCACTCTGGTCTGTCTGATGGTTGTTATTTCATATACAAACCACTCCTGGGGCTCACTACTAATTCAGCACTGAGATGTAAATTGTGCTTCCAATGTTTCACCCGAGGAGCGAATTTTATATAAATCGTAACTGCAAAATAGGAACCCATCGAGTTTGTTTCCCCCTTTTAAAATTAAGGATAATAATACCAATCTGTGGCATGCTAGGCTATTGTGTCAAAAAGAAAAAAAAATGAAAGATTGCAAAGCTTTTGGGAAAACCAAGTACTATATATATGCTTAAGGTAGCAGTAATAATTATGACATCTGTGTAGATCAGCCACTAGAGGCCACAATAACACAAATACTTGTGCAAGGCCGATTTTTGTTAGGAAATGTTAGAAGTGTAAAGCTAAAGAAAATTTAAGAAATGATCTACAGGGATGAGGGAACCTGTGGCCTTGAGGCCAAGCGTGGCCCTCTAGGTCCTCAAGTGTGGCCCTGCCCACTCCTGAGATTCTAGGCTAGCTTTCAGTTTGTGGTCGAAGAAACTGAAGCACAAGAGAAATAGAAGGACTTACTCAAGATCACACAGCTGATTAGTTGCTCTGGCCATGTTCCTGTCCCCCCAACTATATTGACTCTTAGCACAAGTGCAGTGTTAATAGATATGCTCCAAATTGAGATTTAGTTAACTTTTTATTTTAGATCCATTAACATTTGGTAACTGAGAAAAGCATTAAGGTTTTTTTGTTTTATTTTGTTTTGTTTTCTGTTGTTATTGTTTAGTCATTCAGTCATGTCTGACTCTTTGTGACCCTGTGGACCTATGCACACCAGTGCTGTTTATGAGGTTTTCTTGGCAAAGATACCGGAGTATGCCGTTTCCTTCTCTAGGGGATTAAGGCAAACAGAGGTTAAGCAATTTGCCTAGGGTCACACAGATAGTAAGTGTCTGAGGCTGGATTTGAACTCAAGTCTAGACTCCAAGCCTAGCACTCAATCCACTTGGCCACCTAGCTGCCTTTTAAGGTTTTTAGATCTGGCATTTTATTGGCAATATGTTTATTAATAATCATATCTCACATTTTCAAATAATTTTAAGATTTTTGAATCTATTTTCTTGCAAAAACATGGCAAGGGAGGTGTTCTATATGTTATCCTCATTTTGTAGATGAACAACTAAACCTCAAATGAGTAAATGGATTTTCTATGGGTCACACAGCTAGTAAGTGTTAATTGAGATTGAAATCTGAGTCTTCTGTTTCTAAGCCCAAGGCCTATCCTACATTCTATTATAGTGCTACTAATTTTCATCAATATGTTGAAAATGGAGGAAAAAAGAATATTCCAAATGTGGGAACAGCTAACTTTATTGGTTTTATGATCTAAGTCATAGGTTCTTAACCCTTTTGGTGTCACAAGCCTCTTTGGCAGTTTGTGGAAGCCTATGGACCCCTTCTCATTATGTTTTTAATGTCTAAAATAAAATACATGGCATTACAAAGGAAATCATTAATATTGAAAGTTTATCTATCATCTATCACATATTTATCTGTCATCTATCAATCTATAATCTATCTATCTATCTATCTATCTATCAGCTATCTGTCTATTATTTATCCATCCATCTATCATTCATGGACCCCAGGCTAAGGAGCCTTTGGCTAAGTAAAACTCCATCACCAAACCTGTACCTGAAAATCAATGGAAGAAGAGAGTTTTATGATATTATTAGACCTTTATCATGCTGATAGTTTAACCTAGAGTAGTTTCTCCACCCAGATTCTTTGCCTCTTCATGTATCCTCCAGTTATTGTATAGGACAGAGTGAAATTTTCCAAGTAGAGTTGATTCTGGTCTATTTAATTAAAATTTAAAAAATAATAGGAGTAATAAGAAGTATCATACCATTTGTAAAAAGATAGGTTATTGCAACACCATGAAAGTATTCATTTGACAATTGTGCTACTTTGTTGAGAGTAAATGCTGGATTTTGACTTTGAGGGTCAGAATTCTAATTCTGGGTCTTTCTATTTCTTATCTTTATATGCTCTTGGACAAAGTACTTCCTCTGCCAAGACTTTTTACCTGTGTGTAAAATGAAGAGGGTTGGATTTTATGACCCTCAAAGTCCCTTCTAGCTCCTAATCTATGGTCCACAAAGGGCAGGAATCATTGTTATAACTGTTCTTCATCCAATCTCAGTTTTAGTGCTCTCTATCTCTCCCTCCTCATATTATCTTATTTTTACTTACACATGTACATGCTATATTCCCCAGTAAACTTTCGATAGCAGGAATTAGCTTCATTTTTTTCTTTCTTATCTCCAGATCCTACTTTGTACCTTGCACATAGTAGGTTAACAATGCTTGCAGAACTGAATTAGGTTACTTATTAACATGAATAAGATGGAGGTAATGTTTACTGAGTTACAATGGGAAGAACATACCTACAAAATATAATATTCTTCCTTGAATCCTGTCTCCTTAGGTGACCAAGTTTGATTAAAAGACTTAGTTACATTGAACCTCAAACGTGTTTCCTGAAATCTTAAAAAATATAAAAAACCTTTTCCCAATGTTGTTATAGTATTATTAGTTATGAAATGCTAATATTTCAAAAAAGGTTGTCTTGTTGAAGTAAAAAGGCAATTGGATTAGGCACCAGAAGGCCTAGATTCCAGCTTTGCCCAGTTGATTACTAGCTATAGGTCCCTGAGAAAGTATCTGACTCTCACTTCTCTCCATTATAAAATGAGGATGTTATAGAATATGGGAGAATGGATATAAGCTTTGTTTAATTCCAAGATTCTGTTATTATTTTGGTGGGATAGTAGGGACATTATTGCTGAGTTGATTGAATTTGGCCATAAGGAGCATGGGTAATGCAAACAGAATCATGATGAAAAAAGAAAAAGGAAATAAAGTTTAACTTTAGTTGCTTCAGTCTTGAATGGGATGAGAAATTAGAGCTATTTACCCTGCAAGAACAGGTTAGCTTGCTTACTTCTCATAATTCTAAATACTGTTCTTTTTTTCTCTCTTGCATAGGTGGCTACCATAAATGAATAGGAGAAAAGTAGCACAGTACCATATTAATAACATCTTTAGTTATCAGATAGACCTATAATTCCATCCATATGGAATAATAAAGTTTATTGAAGAGATATAAAGTGATGGACAAATCAAACTGATGTCAACTATTTCTCCCTCCAATATTTTATTAGCCACAAGAGTCAAATATGTAACTCTACTTGATCCAAATCCCTTCACTTCCTTGTTACCCCAAGCACCCCAAAATAATCATGTAATAATCAGCATTTAGGATTAAATGGAAGTTAATATCCATGGAAAATCAATGAATGGATTTGTGTCAGCATCCTATTTATATTTACTTTCAAAAGCAAAAAAAGGTGTTTTAAATTCTGTGCTCAAGGTCTCATGTTCAAAATATCTACTAATTTGTTTGGGCTTCCTAAATTTTGTGTTTCCAAATAGGGAACCTGTATTAGCCTATACTTTCAGGACCTCACACTCTTGGGTTTAGAGTCTTACCAAACTAACAAATAATTATCCTTTACAATTAAAGAGAAATGTTTCTGATTTTCTCTCTTATATACATTATCTAATACTCAGTATTTAACAATATAGCCCTACTCTGCATAGCTATAAGTAACCATGCTTATGGTTTTTATGCTTCTCTGAAATATATTCTCATGTATTTTAAATTTACATTTGTCCTACCTCTTGTAATCAACTGGGAACAACCTGAAGATTAGTATTGTGTTCTACTTGCTTTGTAACTTCTCCCTAACCCTAACCTAACATAGTCAACACGTAATCTATTCACATTTGGTGCAAAATTAATGATGCAGTTGTTGATAGACTATATGGTTACTATTATAATATTTTTAGATATTATCAAATGATATTCAAAGCACTTTACAAATAAACTTGTTTATCTCTCTAGAGTATAGAAAAAGAAGTTGAAGAAAAGAAGCAGTTTGCAACCATTTCTTTACAAATCTATGTCTATTGGGTCTCTCACTACACTTTTTGTAGAGATTTTAATCTTTAAAAAGGTATACTTCCCAACAACTCTTATTACATAGGATGCATTAAGTACCTACTATGTATAGACTTGTGTAAGAGAGAATCAACATCATTATCATAATTCATATTTATGTAGCACTTTGAGGTTTATCTAAGACATCCTTGACTACTCACCCTTCTGCATTCCATATAACTGATTAGTTGCCAAATCTTGCTGTTTCTACCTGTGAAACATCAGCCATATTCCATCCCTTCTCTTTAGATTCTCATGATATCTCACTCTGATTTTTGGAACAGCTTCCTAATCGGTCCACACGTTTTAAGTCTTTCCACACTCCAGTCTAACCTCGATACAGTGCCAAGGTGATTTTCTTTAAATGTTATGTCATTTCTTATGGCATTCCCCTACTCAATAAACTCCAGTGACTCCCTACTACCTCTAAGATCAAGTACAAACTCCTATTACTATAAAAGTTTTTCAAGCTCTTCACAGTCTGGGCCTGGCTTTATCTTTCCAAACTTTTCCCTCACTCTGTGATCCAGACAAACTCTCATCCTCTCTGTTCCTTTTCCATGGCATTCCACCTCCCATTTCTGGGTTTTTGTAGTGGTCTCCCATGCCTAGAATGTGCTTCTTTTTCACCTCTTCAGAGCAGAGCTTGTTTCACTCTTTCTATTTGTATCTTCAGAGCCTCGTGGAGTGCCTACCAGGCACGGTCTCTGCCTTTGTGGAAGTCATCATCTCCATGACACAGGCAGATAACAATACTACAAAATAACCCATAGAAGTGTATAAGAGAGATATTGTACAAAGTGCCATGTGAGAGCTGAGGAAAGAGAAATAATTTCTTGTGGGAGAATCAAGGAAGGTTTTTACAAGGTATGATACATGATTCTTGAAGGATGGGTACAATTATTACTGGAATATGGGAGAAAGAGTATTCTATGCGTGGGTGAGGGCGTGAACAAAGGTAGTAGACTATGGATGGGGATGGTAAGCAGCCCAATTAGGTTGTAACTATCTCAAGAGTTAACAAAATGTTGCTTATTTTGAATTTGCCACTCTGTTCTGTTTTTAGACTTCATTTATTACTGGAAGTACCAGAATGTGACTTCTTGTGCAAAAAACAAACAAACAAACAAAAAACCATGACAGACAAATATATGTTGAAGCTAAATACAATTTGTTAGATTTTTAGGAAGAAATACTTGCTGAGTAGTGGGCCAGTTATTTACTTTTGCTGTGTGATACATAAAATCAGAGGGGCCAGCAGTTCCAGTGCAAAGAGGTGAGAGACCCAGAAGATCTGAGACTGATTCTTCTCCAGTCAGTTCTGTGGGGAATGAGTTGAACAGGTTATGGTATTTAAAGCAAAGGAGATATGGATATCCACATCAATATGGATAGTGTGTGAGGACGATAAGTCTTGGATTCTTTGAAGAATAGGGAAGTAGTACCAGGGGTAATTTAATCAGAATTGTCCCTTTCTGTTGAAGAGAGAAGGCAAAAGACTGAGGGACTCAAAATAGTCGTAAAAGTGTAGCTTGCAAGTTTCCAGGCCGCCACTAGAGGGCTTCATTTCATCTGTAAAGAAACCTTTCCTTTGAAAACCCAGGAATGACATTTAATTGGCCTTTAAACAAATCTCCAGAACAATCCAAAGCAGTGACTAAAATAAATTTTTAAGAATCCATAAAAATCCATAGACATTGATAAAAATAGGGCATGTCATCATGATTATTGTTATTTTTGTTTAGTGACCTTGACTCCTGACTGTTACTTTGTCAGCCCTGGCATAATAAATATGTAGTTCAGGGAGAAATTAAAGAATTAAAGATGATTAATCCCCATGTAACTTATGGAGGATTAAGTTTAAAGGCCTAGTGAATGCAAACATTGTGTTTCAAGAGGTCTAACAACTTGGAAGCCCCTCTAAGATGGGGTTGGGTACCACCATAAACATAAGATTGAATCCAGGTCAGGCCAGGGATATGTAAACAACTGCTGTTGGTGCTGAGAGCAAAGAAGGTGAGAGATTTTGCCTTTACTGAGTTCCTGGGAATTGCACCTCCTGGGGGAATGTACTTTCAGGGGGAAGACAGAGGAGAGAAAACAGGAAGAAACAGGAGAACAGTACATTTCTGAAGCAACTTCACACTCGAAGTACTTCTCCCAGCAATCCAGAAGGATTTCTGTTGTTCTGGGGAGCAGGATATTCCCTTACAAGTTGGGGAGGGGGTATGTGCATGAGGTATAGCTCAAATGAGAAAGCTCCAATTTTAGAAATTCGTTGCTAGTAATCCCTCCTCAGTTTCTACATTTCCTCACTCTGACACCATATGAACTGCATAACTGACAAATCTTCAATTCACATTATGTTTAAGTGGTTCCCCCCATCATTCCTCACAGTTAAACATACATTACATAAATTACTATCCTGCCTAGTGAAATAGGCTGCGATTCTGTTGTCTGTCGTTTATTTCTAAAACATTTTGTCATTTTCCTTCGAATTCTTCCTTTCCTCAGTTATATCAGGGGATTTTTCTTTTTCAATTCAGCTTTGTTATGGCACACAACAGTGTGGCACTCCATGCAGAGAGAAAGAGTGGTGTTTGATCTGGGGTCTCAGGGATGTAATATTTGCTGAAGGCAGAGATGACCCCCCCAAAAAAACCCCCCAGAACCATGAATGGAATAGAAACACCTCACAAAGTCATAACGTTGGGTTGTCCTTTTCATTTGCCAATTCTCCTGTGGGACTCTGGCTGAAAGGCTAGCATGGCTCCTGAGCCTCTGGAGTTGTTTAACGAGTTTCTGGGTATTAATCATGCTGGCAGAGATCCGTTTTCCCCATGATAAGAGAGCAGCTAAGTCTGGAAGGAAAGGAGGAGAATCAATCTGCCTGATTGTCCTAGACTCTTCATTTTGCTCTCTCTAGCCGCTTATGGAGATAGTCAGCAGGGGACCCTGTATAGTGATCAGCTCAGTTCTTCCCAGCAGGTGTCACTGTGGAATGGGAAAAAAAAAAAAGGCGATTAATATGAGTGATCTGAGCCCCAAATAAAAGACCTTGAACCAAAACTGTGGACAGAATGTGAGCCAATGACATACATGAATTTTAAAAACTTCCTTCACTCGAACTGATCGTAAGAATGTATAATGCATGTTGCATTTGCAGAAACAATGTTAAAGGTTAACTTTGCCTTTCGATTGTTTGAGCAAGGAACTAGAGAGAGAGACAATAATTATTATTAAAATAATAGATCACTACATTGCAAAGTAACAGAATAAATTGAATAAAAACACTAGTGGTATTTTCCTATTTAAAAGACTGACAAGACTGACTAAACATTCTAGAATTACTACTCAAATAATGTCTAGACTCTTCCATATCTTTATTTAACTATATTAATTTCATTTTTTTAAAAAATGAAAACTATTACTTTGTTAAATGCAGCAGTCATCTTTATTCAGATGGCTTCTAAAAATTTATCACTAATCCTAATGTCTCTCTTAGTCCTGTCTCTACCTGTGTCTAGTGAACATATCTACTTGAATATAACCAATACAAATTCTGCAGCATCAATTAATCTCTCCTTTTCCCCTCCCACTACAAACCCAGTGCCCCTCCTTATCCATCTATTTTTTTATCCTCAGTGGCTCCATTATTCTCTCTATCACTGATATTTGAAATCTTGAAATCACTTCTCATGTCAGCAAAACAAGCATTTATTATGTGCTTATTATATACAAGGGATACAAAGAAAATAAAAAGAAAAGAATTCCTATCCTCAGGGAGCTCAGATTCTAATAACTGAGAAAATGTGTAAATAACAAGGTATATACAAAAGACATAAAGAGAATATAGAAGTTAATCTCAGAGGGAAATGCACTAACATATGGGGAACTAGGAAAAACCTCCTGAAAAAACGTGAGATTTGAGCTGAATCTTGAAATAAGCAGGGGAAACTGAAAGGTGGAGGTGAGGAGGCATTGCAGTTATTTGGAGACAGCCATTGCAAAGACACTGGCATGAGAGGTGTTGTGTCCTGTCTAAGGAACAGCAAACAGGCATGTAGAGTTCATGGAAGGGAATAAAGTAGGAAGGGCTTTAAATACCACTCTGGGTTTTTATTTTTGATACTAGAAGTAATAGGGACCCACTGGAGTTTGTTGAGTAGGGGAGTAACATGGTCAGAGGCACATTTTAGAAAAATTGCTTGGGCAGCTGAGTGGAGCATGCTGTGAATTTATCCTTCTGTTTCAATCCCTGTATATAACTAATCACCAAGTACTATCAATATTCTTTCAAAACCTCTCTCTCTCTCTCTCTCTCTCTCTCTCTCTCTCTCTCTCTGTCTTTGTCTCTCTCTCTCTTTCTCCCATACTTTTTATTCCATTTCAATGGCCACTTTCATAAATCAGACTCTTCTAACTTCCTGCCTGGATCATTAAATTACCTCTTGCTTAGATTCTCTGCTTTCTAATAACTCTCCCTTCCTATTCATCTTATAGATTATCATAGGATCAATCTCAAACACTGCTTTCATCATGTCACACTTTCTTTCACACTCAAAATCATGCAGGGGCTCCCTTACAGCTCATGGAATAACATTGGCATCCAAGGCTCTCCAGAGTCTGGCTCCAACCTATATATTCAAATATATCATATGATTATCGAAGACAAAGCCCTTCTTCCTTTTATATCAAGAACACCAGGGTGTTAAAGTGGATAGATAGACTATTTGCCTTGAGATCAAATCCTGCCTCAAAAACTTGCTGGCTATATAGTTCTGGGCAAGTCTGTAAGATGGGGCTAACAATGCCTTTCAGAGATGTTGTGAAGATCAGATGGGATAAAGTATGTAATACATTTTGCAAATGCTAGCTGTTATTAATTATTATTATTATTATGTTGATCTCAAGTATCTCAAATTCCGATTTCTATTTGAAATGCCCTGCCCTTAATCCCCATTCCCCCATTACCCAAACCTATTGTAGTTCAACTTATATCCCACTTTCTTAATCGTGCCAGGCCACAGTGATTTCACTCTCTTGTAAATTTCTTGCCCTTATTGTTTATAACATTCATTAGGCACATGTGTTGTGTTAAATTATTCCCTATCTCAATATAGCTTTATAAGACTCCCCAAATAATCTCTAAGATCCTTGACAGCAAGGGGTTATGTGTTATGTTTGGTTGAATATTTTCACAGAGGCTACAACAATGTTATACTCATGGCAGACACACAACTATACCCGTCAACTATTGAACTATGAACTTGGCACTGGTTAGAGGACTTTTTTGGGGAAGGGTATGTAGCCGAATATGATACAGTCCTTGTTTTCAAAGTGTTTATAGTAATAAAGGAAGGGGCACAACAATTATATAAACAATTGTGTTGAAGAGCAGAAAATGATGAATCCTAAAACAGAGAGACATGGTGCTATGGCATTCATAAAAGGAGCAGATAACCTCTGATCAGGGAAATATATCAGGGAAGTAGTCTTTGCATTTTGCTTTGAAAATCAGGTAGAGATAGTATGATATCTTCCAGACACAGCATGCTTAAAAGAGGAGAAAAGAATGCGTGTAGTAAGGGATTATGAGTGATCCACTTTGACTGGAGCCTGTAGTATGTGCATGAGAGTGTAGCATGAATGATGGGGTATGTAATTATCATATTGGTATCATCAGTTTTAGAGCTGGAAGGGAATCTAAGAAGTCGTGTAGACCGATTTCTTCCTTTTGCAGGTAAGGAAACTGAGACCAAGAGAGAAGAAGTGAATTGACCAAAGTCACAGGTAGATTGGGATGACATTGAGAAGGACTTTGAATGCCAGGATGAGAAGTTGATATTTCACTTAGTAAATCATGGGGAAATGTTAGTGCATTTTCAGCAGGAGAAAGATGTAATTTGAAGTACACTCATGGAATCTGGTAGTAACAGAAGATGAATTAGAGGATCAGGGGAAAGAAACTTAGCAGGCAGGAAGATTAGTTATGATTCTATTGCAGCAGTTCTGGCAAAAAGTAATAGGACCTGAACACTGCTTGCCACTTCTTCATTGTAACTTTTTCTCCCTTCCATGTCATTGCACTGTTTCTCCTCTTAATGCTCTGTAATCTTTTCTGCCCTCTCTGTTTCACTGACTGTTCTTTCTCCACCTCTGCTACACTGTGGCACTGCTCTTGTTCTTTCTTTAGCCTTCTTCTATTTCCCTTGATGATCCCATCTACTCTCATCACTTCAACCTTTACCTCCATAGATTACTTCTAAATTATTATTGTGGCAGAATTCAATTATCACTGAATACATCTCAATTTCTCACTCTTTTGGTTCCTTTCCTCCTGTTTCTTCTGTTATGACTCAAATCTTGCAAACTCTAAAATAGTTTTCTTCAATATTGCTGTTCCCCTTCGTCCACCCCCCCTCCCGCCAACCTGCCTCAAGCTACCATCCCAGCCAAAACAATTGCATCCAGTAGCAATTGTGGCAGTGGGAGTAAAATTGAAGAAAAACATTTGAGAGGAGGATGTAGATCTGGAGGATTTGGTGACTTGTTAGATCTGGAAGATTAGGGAGAGAAAGCCAAAGACAATTTCAGTATCAAGCCTGTGGGACTTGGATACTGGTGGATCCAAGAATGGAAATGAAGGAAGTTAAGAGGCAAAGCTGATATGTAGGAAAAGATGATCATTTCAGTTTTTAATATATTTTAATATATTGAGTGAGACATGGGAGACACTGGCACAGCATTATCCAGCCTGGTATGCCTGCATCAAAAAAGGAACTGTGTTCTATCAGCAAAGCAGAATTGTAGTAGCTCAGAAGAAATGTGAGATGTGTAAATGTAGAGACATCTCCATCCCAAATGTTTATATTGGATGTTTGTGTTCCACCCTTGGTAGAGCTTTCCTAGCTTGTATTGGTGTGATCAGCCAAAGTTGGATGCACTATATATTGACTCTGATATAGTGATGTCATTTGGGTCCTCTTCAAGTACAAAGGACAACAACCATTACTGACTTTGATATGCCAGTGTGATGCTGAAACAGATATTTGTAGCAGAAAATTGGTAGGTGGAAATGCAAGATCTACGTTTCAGACAGATGTCAGGACTGGAGCTATAAATAGGAGTAATCTTAGGAGGTAAAAGTTGATATTATGAGAGTATAATGGCACTTTAAGGGAAGTGAGCACAAACCAGAAGGGGGGTCAATGGGGGATGGGTGAAGAAAGAAGAGCCAGTGAAGCAAATCAAGGTCATAGATCTCAAAAGAGAGAAACAAGATAGCATAAAGTCATGGAAGGGAGAAAGATGCTGCAAGAGACTGAGGAATGCTTCAGCGATGCTCTCCTTTGTTGTTCTTTGTCCTTTGTTCTTGAAGAAGACCAATGAAATCTGGCAGATGATATCTTGACTTGCAAATAAACTGGATTTAAGTGAGGCAGGGCTGTGCAAAGTCATCAGCCTCACTGTCTCTTCCAGAATCATCTGAGTCCAATGGCTAAACATAGGTCAGGATGACTGGAGATAGTGGATGAAGTGGGAGTCCCTGGCCTTTTTAAGCTAAGGTCTTTCCCAGGTCTCAGTTTGTCTGAGGCAACACCCATCCAGTGATCAAAAGCTAATTAAGAATTGAGGTAAAAGATGGCCTAGTTTGACTTCACAAAAGAATCAGTCTTGCAGGGGAGGACCCTCAGGGTTTCTGGACAGAACAGAAACAATTGCTATTCACACTTACTCTGGGCAATCAAAACCCCAGCAATGAGAAAGTGAGGCTTGAGCTGGCACCTGCTTCCATACATGGTAAACTGATGAATGGGGTGGTGGCTTGGGGACCGAGTTTGGAAGTTTTGAGGAATATTGTTTTAAGCTATGTGGCATTTGAGTCTTAGCAGGAACAAGAAGTCACGATACAGTGAGAAATTGAAGAAACATTCAATAATAATTTTTGAATGAATGAATAGCTTCTAGTATGTCTAATTTATACTGAATTAAATATTATCATGGTCAATCTTCAATGAATATTTTCAATAATCAATTTATTGATTACTTAATACACAGAATTGTTATAATTGAGGAGTTAGATTCATCAGTATGATATGTGGGAGGCTTGATTTGTTTGTTGCTTCATTCATTCTTTCATTCAACAAGAATTTATTGGGCACTTACTCTATTGTGTTATTCTAGGTGCTGGGAATAAGCCAAAGAAATATGACAGGAGTTTATAATATAGTTTGAGGGGGGACATACACACACCAGAGCTAATGCATGGTGCTTTTTGATGAAGGGCCAGAATAAATGGTGTTGACAGGAAGTGCTATGGCTTTTAAGAGAAGAGGGAGATTAGCGTAGGCTGGAGTAATCTGTCTGATCAGGGGAGGTCTCATGGAAGAGATGATTCTTGAGCTGAGCCCTTAAGGAAACATAGGATTGTGATGATTGAGAGGAGACAGGCCATTCAAGGTAGAGGAAGCCACACAAAGAATGGAAAGAATATTTGTAACATATGTGGGGGACTAAGAAAACCAGCAGGCCTGGAGTTAAGGGTTTGTGTTGAGAATCGTTCAGCCTGGGAGAGTGAAAAAGCATTGAAATGGGAAAAAAGTCACTTTTCAAAAATGCCTCTTTAGACATCTAAAGCCACTTTGTTCCTTTAGATTTGCTGATAAAGTTACAAGTCATCAAGCTTGGTGTATTTTGTATTTTGAAAGCTGAGACAAGGCCAGAAAATTTCAGGAGGGAAAAGATTTTTGTCTCCCTTTTCCTAGTCTCCCCCCCCCGCCGCTCTTTCCCCACAACAAGCCTGCCACTTATAATACTGTTGAATCTACTTTGCTAATTATAACAATGACGTATATTAAGTAGTGTCTCTTTCACCTATTTTTCCTGACTTTTTCTCCCCTTGAAAGTCTATAAAACTGAGAGGGTTAAGTCATAGTCTTGTATTATTATGCCTTTCCATTCTAGATATGTAGAAAGTAATGAGAGGCCAATTGATAACCATGATATTGGGAATCTCTTAACTGCCCAGGTTATAGACTTATAGCTCTAGAGCTAGAAAGGATATTAGAGGCCATCTAGACCAACACATTCATTTTGCAGATAAGGAAACTGAAGCCCTAGGAAGTTAAGTGATATGTGACATTTTCTTTTTTTCCCCTCAACACTGGTCTCACTACCTGGTCTGTTAAGCCTGTGAAGCTATTCTTTGTGAGCAGGCAGCCTCCCTAATTTGGGAAGAACTGATGAACAGGTAAAACTTAATGAAATAACCTCTTGTGTTCTCAGGGAAGAACATTCTTATGGAAGAGTGAAAAACATTGATGAGGCTTGTGAAGAAAGCAACTAAAAAATAGCCAAATCATCTCTTTTTTTTTTGTTCACATATTTCTTTGACATAATGTATCCTACTTCTATGTGATTCCTTGTTTGGAAGGTGTGACAATCAGCTCATTCCTCTCATATATGTCTCCATTCCCCTTGGGCAATGATTAATTTCATTTCTTCAGAGATATTAGTGTTTCATGACTCACAGCTATATACTATCACAAGAAGAATACTGCTATTTTTTTAAAATGAATTTTTGTTTCAGGGAGAATCTTGAAGTCAGCAATAGAGAGTAAAAACATTTTAGAATTTTGTAGGGGTTCAAAAAACAAATATACCTTTTATGGGAAGATCTATACCCTTATGATTTCATTACTGTGGGATATCCTGGGGTGGGGGGGCAACTCCTCCTTCCTCTCTAGACTGGTAATTACCCTGGAACTTCAAACCTTAGAGAGTTACCTGGGATACTAAGATCTTAAGTGACTTGCCCATAGTCACATATATGTATATATAATATATGTTATGCCTATTATACGTGTGTGTGTGTGTGTGTGTGAGAGAGAGAGAGAGAGAGAGAGAGAGAGAGAGAGAGAGAGAGAGAGAGAGAGAGAGACAGAGAGAGAGAGAGAGAGAAAGAGAGACAGAGAGAGAGAGAGAGAGAGATTTAAACTTAGGCTTTCTTGATTCCAAGGTTCATGTCATAACCACCACGCTATGCTATTTCTCCTTTTTTAGATTTCCTAAATTTTCTTTACAATTCAGCTCGTGCACCACTTAATTTCATACATGAAGCCTTTCCTGGTCTGCCACCAGCTCTTAGTGCCCTTCTGCAAAATTATTTTGTATTTATTTTGAATATGCTGATTTATATACTTGTTATCTCCCCAAATAGAATATGAGCTTTTTGTCTTTTATCGACTATGTTTAGCAGGGTGCCTGGAACATAATAGACCCATATTCAGTTAGAGAAGATACTAACATTAAAGAGAATCAGAAAAGTCTCCTTTTAAAAGGTGGGATTTTAGCTGAGATTTGAAGGAATCCAGCAACACCAGGGGATGGAGATTAGGATGGAGAGAATGTGAGGAATAGGTGATAGCCAGTAAAAATTCCCAGAGCTGGGAGCAGTGTCTTGTGAGAGGAAAACCAAGGTCAATGTCATTGGATTGCAGAGTACCTTGGGGTAAGTAAAGTATAATAATACTAGAAAGATAGGGAGGTGATAGATTATGAAAAGCTTTGAATGCTAGAGGATTTTATGTTTGATCCTAGAAATAATAGAAAGCTATAATGGCCCCTAGACTCTATCTAATACCACAACACAGAGTAAGGGACATAGTCTTATCTCCTTTAATGAATAATCAGAATATTAACTAGCCTCCTACTCATTCTCTTTTGTATTTCCTATGTTTAACCAGGGTCCAATCGAACACCAATATCTATCAGTGTAAAATGAGCAGACATTGGTCAATCCAATCACATGTATGGATGGCATTTGCCATTAATGAGTATTAATGTCCATTTGATTTGGTCACAACATTTCAGGTTGATAGCTTAAAAAAAAAAAAAGAAAAGCCTGAAATTATTGGGCCATGCTATTGTGTGGATTCTCAACCACAAGCTTAAAATAGCCTAACCTTGCTTCAGATTCATTTGATTAAAGGTGTGTCTTTTGTTTGAAGTCCTGGGCTTTGTCCAACTAAGAATGTATCCAAGTATCATGACATCTACTGCTTATGTGAGGTAGAGTTTAAAAATCAGCTCATTGATTCTTTCAATAGAACCCACTAAGATGCTCACCTCTCTTTCTAAGAGTACTACCCAAAGGTCTGCTTTACTTTTTTGAAATGTAGCCTTTAGAGAAACAACAAGTGATAATGTTTTTATACTGGAATTAGACTAGTCCTAGATTAAGCTTCCACATACTTTCATCATGGATCCTGTAATGACTTTTAATTGTGACAAAAAGCACAGGGGGAAAATAGTGGGCTAAGAATAGAAATACTTGGATTGTAATCTTAGGAAAGTTACTTAGTCTCTTAATTTTTCTATATGCAAAATAAGCATGTTATGAGAATGAATGAGATAATAATGTATGGGGAATTATTTTGAGGACACTAGAAAAAATAATTATATGAATCCATTGTTTTGATTTTAGCTTTTCAGGAGCCCTTGATACACCTTTCTAAGTTTTCATGGTAATAGCTAATGGAGAATTGCTCGGAAAAGCACCTATCCACATTGATAGAAGAGACAGTTAATGAATGAGAATTTGATCCATAAAACTACTGTCAAGCAAATTCAGAGTGGATTTTGGGTGAATGGCACTCAGTAGTATTACTATGAGTCAACATGGCTTATTGATACTTATGTGGCAAAGGAGGAAATGGGTAGCTGGGCAGTAATTGATTCAGGGAGAGAGTTGCATGTGATTTCCTTTGCCCTAATTGCCCCACAGGACAGCTGGCATTCAGGATGATGCTCCATATGAGCACTGGGATGTGTGCTTCATTTGAAGGCCCAAAGTTGGTGGCGGCCTAGATTTATATAGAGTTTTCAGACAAAGTGCCCTCCACGGAAGCTGGGGTGATTGGATCAGGAAACATGGACTAGTAACAAAAAAAGAGTTCTGTAAAGATTACTTAGGCAGCTAGGTGGCACAATGGATAGAGTGCCAGGCCTGGAGTCATGAAGACTCACTTTCCCGAGTTCAAATCTGGCCTCAGACACTTACTTGCTGTGTGATCCTGGGTAAGTAATTTCATTCTTTTTGCCTTAGTTCCTCATCTGCAAAAATGAGCTGGAGAAGGAAATAGAAAACCACTCCAGTATCTTTATAGAAAGCCCCAAATGGTGTCATGAAGAGTTGCTCTTGACTGAAATGACTGAACAAAAAGATTAATAGTGAAGGCCTACTTAGAATAAGGAATATGGAATTATAACTGTGCCCCATGAGCGAGCTTGCAGGAGAGTTTTGGTAGCTGGTTCTAACCAGAATTAGGTTAAGCCTTAAGTGTAAAAATGCTGCATAGAACAGTAGTTGGGACTGTAAGAGTGGGGTCACAAATTTCTCTTGCTATTCAGCTACAATAATAGAAACAGCAGTTAGAAAATTGAGAAAGATGGGAAACTAAGGATTCCCTGATTTCCCCAAAACTCTCATAGAAAGAATTATCTGAACTATTCATATGGCAGTTAGCGTGTTTCCTTTAAGGCCTGGGTATGAATGCCAGTTCCACTACTGACTTTGGCCAACTCACTTAACAGCTCTGACCCTCACTTTTCTCCATAGCAAAATAGGTGTAATAATGCTTATATTGCCTATCTCATGGTGTTGCTGTGAAAATCAAATGAAAAAGTGTGTTCATAGTGCTTTTTCTAAATGATAAAGATTTAAATGACCTGTAATTTAATACAGGTGGATACTCTCTTCCTGGCATGGCTGAAAAAAGAAACCCCTCACCTGGTGATTAATCCTTTTCCAAATTTAGACAGGTTGGCGCCTAAGTGACCAACATAAAGTGAGCAGCCAGGTACTATCCTGTACTAAAATCCCTTCTACTTGTACTCTATTGGTATAATCTTTAAGAACCCAGGGTCATTGCCACATCACGATGAAGTATTGAATGGGGCTTAAGTAACTGTGAAACAATAATAATTATATTTGGCTATTAGTGTTATAATTACCTTCCCTCATCTTTTTCTGTCTTATGTGTTCTGTCTTCTCATCTAGACTGAATGTCCCTTGAGGACAGTGTTATATCTTATGCATTTTGTGTGCCAAGCATTTAGCATGGTGTCTTACATAAAATAGGAGCTTGACAAGTTTTTGCTTTGAAAGATTATGATTAGGAAGAAGAGGAGGATATTTTTGGTAAAGAGGTCAACAAGTAGGTGTCTACATTAATGATTGAACTCCTGAGTATGAATCTTGGAAAGATTTTAATTTTGAACTTCCAAGTTACATGTGAGTGTGAGTAAGGACTGCATCGTCTGCATGGAGTGGTTCTGAATTAATATAGAATGTAAGACTAATTTAGTAATATGTGGCTGCTTCCTGTTCAAGCTCCAAACAGAAAATCAGGAATCTATTTGTTAAAGTCAAGGCTTAGTTCAGAGTTAAAATTGGGTAAGAACTATTTTACTTGGAGTAGTTTCCTTCTTTGTAATTTAAAATTAAATCTTCAGCCAAAGTGAGTAACTATAATTTGAAAGAATTTCAGACTCAACTCCCATCATTCTAATTCTACTTTACATCTTGCTGCCTTTATAGTGACTGTACATTATAGCATCTTTGCTGACAAGGTCAGCCTGCTAAAGCTATTTATTTTTCTAACAATTTTGAGTGCATTATTTACAGCATTTAAGCTGCTTTTAGGGAAATTACTGGCATGCAGAATTTCAACTCAGGCTTGGTCCATTTTAAAGGACAGGGGAAAAAAATATGCCCCCCTCCCCCAAATGAAAGGGTATTATTTGAAGTTTGTTTTCGAATTAATACATGGTATAGCTGAATGTAATTAGTCATTATGCTAATATGAATTGTTTTAAAGGAAATTTTTGTTTTTAAAGAATCATTTTTAACCAACAAGAATATGTTCAGTAGTTTATTATTGGCTGCTTTTTAGACTTGTTATAACTGACACAACATAGAATAATAATAAAATGGGGATATTTAAGAAATTAGTGATACTGTGAGGTGCAGAAGTAGAAAAGAAATAGAAGGAAATATAGGAGTATGTATGTATTTTGGATCTAAACTTGTGATTTCATCAATATTGGGGGAACTCATGGTGTGGAAGGTCCCTGCACTAATGTAGCCCTGTGATTTTATGGTTTTAGAGAATTACCTGGTAGACCATGAGACTTTAAGGGTCCTTGTTCCTCATGATACAAGTACTATAAGTCAGAGGCAGGCCTTGAACCCAGACTTTCCTGATGACATAGCTGGCTCTCTATTCACTGTGCCACATTTACCTCTATTTGTGCATGTGTGGCAAATTCAACATTGTTTCATTGACATGAAAGACAAATGGTCCCCAAAGCAATTTAAAATTAGTATCACACAGAGGGCAATGTAGAAGTACACAATGGGTTTGAGGAAGTTGCAACATGGGATAAATAACAAAATTCAAAGAACTGGGATGCAGGATTTCATAAGAAATCCCGGTGGGCTGTTCATGTGATGAGAAATCAGGGACAAAATGTTAGGCAGTCTGAGCATTTCATGGATATGCTCACAATTCCAGGAGAGAGGAAAATCCAGGGCATATTCATAAAAGAATTTAGGGGAGGACATGAACAGGAGTAGTGAAGAATGGTGGGTGAGAATGGGTGGATAGAGATCTGTATCTTGGGAGGGAATATCCACAACTATGTGATCACAGATCCATGTGAATCTTGAATATGTTAAGCATTAAAAAACAAATTCTTCTGTGCATAAGCAGATCCCACAGTTTTATAATGTGAATTCAACAGTAGGAACTGAGGGCAGATTTTCAACCCATATTTAAATAATTTTAGTCAAACAAATTTCTTCAACTGATGGAAATCACGTGCATTTCTCATAGCCCATACAGTTTATTTCCAAGGGAAAATTGAAGTTAGGGAATGCGATGGTTATCTGTGGGCTCCTCTGGTGTTTCTTCCATAGATTTTTATTTTCCCTTTAGACTGTTACCAGACAAGATTCATTTCTTCACTATAATTTTTGGTTTATCCTAAATATAGATGCTGGATTTGAGCCATCCTAATTAAACTGTGAAGCTCTTTTGTAGTGAGCTCTGATGCAACTGAAATCAATTTCAGGGCTTATACCAGCAGCTTATATTGTCTTGTTTTCCTTTTTAGTTTATGAATTTATCCAGTAAGAATAAATTCCAAATGATATTTTCAGCAGCAAATTTGGGATATCTTTCATTCCTTTAGACTTACTAGCTTGAGATATACTATAGGAATAGGATTCCCAGTTTGAAAATTTTCTTGTCGGCGAGCTTGTCCGCATTTCTGCAGAAAGCATGATCTCCCTTCTATAAATCAGGAAACTGAGATACCACGGTTTTGCCTAAGGCTACCAGGGAAGTCATGAAAGAAAATCTTTCCTTGTTACTCACAACTCATGGGATAAATTCTGCCTTCCTTTTCTCAAATGCAACTGCTAAAGATAATGGCTTTTCTCACAGCAGAACTGGAAGGTAAAAATCAGATGGGGAGTTGTCACAACTAACTGACTGCAGGATTTGGTTAGAAATTATGAGGAGAATTTCGAAGCTCCTCTTCGTGTGGCACACGCTCAGGCAATTAGTGCATCTTCCATGGGATGTAAAACATGAGAGAAGCTGAAACTGTTGTTTCATTGCTGAGAGAGAGTACTTATAGCTTCCTTCTGCTGTCATCTTCCTCAGGGAAAGCCAGTACTTTAGCCAGTGGTATGTTATTATTTGAAGCCAGGTTTGCTCAGGCTGCAGCTTGGAGCAGAGAATAAAAGAGGCAATAAAAGTGCCATAAGAACATTGCAAACCATTTAAAAAAGGAACCAAAAGCCCTTTTGTCTATTTTTGACTGATTGAGGTGAAGTTTGAGGCTGTTAATTTAAAATGGGACCTTGATTCGTCCTCTGTATCCAACTGATAGAACAGAATTTTGGCAAGAGAACTCATTTTAAAAAAAAATTTGCCTTTGACAAGGTGAACTGTCTTTAATACTCCATTTGAATAGGTGGGTGGGTGGGTACATATGGTGGGGGAGGGGAATGCAGTAAATAGTAATGCTATCAGGGATTCTGAGCTCTGGTATTTCAACACTATGGGATAGTCCCCAAGGATCCCAAGGGGGTGTTACAATCCTTAGAACAAAATTAATTTTAATTTACTTTAGTGTTAAACAAAGATATTGTTCTATTTGGATCTTTGGGTGACTATGGATGTAATAGAGGCATAAAAGGGAAGAGTAAGAAATGACAAATGTAATGATATACAATGCCTGATATAATGAGGGTCTGGTTGTATGAAGAGACCGCATCAGATAATCAGCATCTCTCCACACGAAGTTTGCTGGGAAGTTTGCTTCTGGGAGAATCATGATGACAGGAAGTACCTTGGAGAGACTGGACATTCTACACTTGGTTCTGGTTGACTAACCATATGATTGAGAGGAGCCTTTTTTCATTGCTTGTGTAGCTAGAACTGTTGGCATCTTCAAAAAAGCCCGAGTCAGCTCTGGCCATCTTTTCTCTTAATTGTCTTTTAATTGTGCTCTAGTGCTGTGATAATATCTGGTGAGAGATTATGTTGTAAGGAGAAACAGCCTTGTTCCCAGATCTGAGACCATATGTCTCCCCGCCCCCCCCCACAGCCCCCTACCTCCCCCCGCAATGAACCTAGGTCCTTGGCCTTTTAATGTTTGTTTGTTTTCTAGGTACAGGGAGTAGAATCTCTAACTTTTATTATAAGCACAAGACATCCAGAAGTCAGAATCCGGGGGAACTATTGCAGTCAGCCCAAAAGTGATACCCTGAGGAAAGAAGCTAAATCTTCAGGGATGACATTTAGGACTCAAGCTTATCAGACGGCTTCATCTGAAAGACAAGCTTCATCTAGTCAAGAACTTGGTGGGACAAATGAGCCTACTCTTCTGCAGACCAAAATGGTTTAAGGGAGAATTTGCATCAGTGGCATCAAGGGAATTCTTCTGATTTTTCTTACTGTGTCTTTTAAGTAAATACTCCTTGATAAAAGCCAATTGATGTTAAATGGCTAAATGGAACTGGAGTGCTAGTCATTAACCTTAACAAATGGAAGTAACAGAAGTGGGACCTTGAGCCGCTGGCAAAGAAAGGACACCGGTAAACCCTTCAGTGTGACTAGAACTGGAGGAGGCATACCTTGACCTGAGAGAATGGAATGAGAGCAAATATATCACATTACTTTTCCAATTGGTCTTGTATCTTGTATCTAGCTTAATTGTTAAGTATGTAGCATTACCAGATTGTCAAATAAATGTCAAAAATATTTGCTAAGGATCATTCTATTTAGTAATATCTTTCAATCTGTCCTATTATTGTTTAGTCTTTTTTTCAGTCATGTCCTCTTCTCCATGACCCTATTTTGGGTTTTCTTGGCAAAGATACTGGAGTAGTTTGCCATTTCCTTCTCCAGCTCATTTTTTCAGGTGAGGAAACTGAGGCAAACAGGGTTAAGTGACTACCTTAGGGTCACATAACTAGTAAATGTCTGAGGTCAGATTTGAACTAAGGAAGGTGAGTCTTCCTGCCTCTAGGCCCGGCACTCTAACAATTGTATCACCTAGCTGCCCTAAATCTAACCTAGCTGACTTGAAAGCAAAACCTGCCCTCTGGAGATGAGTCCTTAGACTAAAGTATTAGAAGAATGTTTTATTTTTACTATTTTACACAGAATAGATTGTTCCTGAACAGGTTCTAAGGTTAATCCCTCTCATTCAGTGTTACACATATTATCGCAAAGAGAACCACCAATTAGTCAGGGAAATGATTTGAAGTAGCAGAATACCATAGTAAATAGAGGTCTTATTTCAAAATGAGTTTTATGGATGATTTTTGTTTTTACACTACAGTAATTCCCAGATGTGCCACCTTCTCTGTCCATTTTTACCTTTCCTTGTGTCTGACATCATATATAATATCCACAGCCTCATCCTTCTAGATCTGGAAGGGATCTTGAGGTCATTGGATCTAGTCTCTTCCTACTAAAAACAATGAAATAGAGTTCTGGAGAAATTAAATGATTTTCCCAAGATCACAAAGGTCGTAAGTGGTATATCCAGGATCTGATTCAGGTTCTCTGACTCTTAAGGCTAGCACCCTTTAGGGAGACATGTTTCGTTATCTAGTCTCCTGAATCATGATTAGTCATTATGATTAATAAGAGTCTAGCTTCCTTTAATTGTTCTGTTCATTTATTTTAGATTTGTATAGTGTTCTAATAGAGCAGCTAGGTGCAATGGATAGAGCATTGGGCCTGAAGTCAGAATGACTCCTCTGAGTTCAGATCCAGACTCAGATATTTACTAGCTGTGTGTTCCTGGGCAAGTCACTTATCCTTGTTTGCCTCAGTTTTCTTATCTGTAAAGTGAGCTGGAGAAGGAATTGACAAACCACTCCAGTATCTTTGCCAAGAATACCCCAAATGGGGTCATGGAGAGAAGGACATGGCTGAAATGATTCAACAACAACAGCAAATATTGTTCTGTTAGATGTGCCTAGTTTTTTATGCATCAGATCATCCCATGTTTCTCTGAATATTTCATATTCATTATTTTTTACAGTGCAATAATATTCCATCACATTCATATAACACAATTTGTTAAGCATTCCCCAACTCCTATCTCCCAAGTATAAACAGTTTAGTAATTCTTTTTCACATAATGTCAAATTGTTTTTCAGAACTGTTGGACCAGTTCCTTGCTCCACGAACATTGCAGTAATGTGCTTATCTTCTCATAACACCTCCAATGTTGACTATCTCAATCTTTCATCCTCTTTGCCAACTCTGTAGATATGAGGTGAAACCTCAGGCTCGTTTTAATTTATAATTCTCTTACTATTAGTGATTTTGAACAATCTTTCTTAAGTATATCGGTAGTTTACAATTCTTTTGCAAACTATTTAAATCTTTTGATCTTTGGTTTTCTGAGACACGGCTTGCAGTCATATATTTGTGTCAATTCCCCATGTGATATATTTTGGATGTCAGAATTTTATCAGAGATATTTTCAGCGAATATTTTCCCCGCTTAGATTTTTTTTATTCTGGTCACACTGACATTGTTTTAAAAAAATATTTTTAAAATTTTATGTAAATGAAATTGTATGTTTCATGATAATTTTTATCCCTTCTTTAAATGAAAATTTTCCTGTTGTTCTTGTCATTTTTCAGTCATGTCTGACTCTTTGTGATTCTATTTGGGGTTTTCTTGGCAAAGATACTGGAATGGTGTTCCATTTCCTTCTCCAATTTATTTTACAGATGAGGAACTGAAACAAACAGGATTAAGTGATTTGCCCAGGGTCACACAGCTAGTAAGTATCTGAGACTGGATTTGAACTGACTCCAGGCCTAGTGCTCCATCCACTGTGCTACCTAGCTGCCCACTAATTAGACTTCTAGACCCTACTAAACCAAAAAACAAACAAATGAACAGTATGTAGGTTTGTACAAAGTTTTACAATATTTAAAGATGGATTTAGAAACATCTTTGTACATCATCATGCAATACAATCCATCAAACTGAAATTTAGAATTTCCTTTCACTATAAATATATGCAACAAATTGAAGTAGTATTATCAGTATTTGTCATAAATAAAAATAAGATATTTTCATATCACATTAAAGGTTTTACAGATATTTAGAAAAACACATTCATCATTACTTTGAAATCATTGTAGTTATGAGACCTTTCAACTTGGCTGTATTTAAATATATCATTTTGTTATTTAATTCATCAATAAAGAAGTACATATAATACTATATCAAAATTTTGGCTTTTTATTTAGTATTTTAATAGCTGTATTATTTTTTTCAGCCAAAGACAAGGTTTATTATAACATCCGTCTTGTTGGGCAGACTCTTAAGGAGTCTGAACATTAGTAAGCTATTGGCTAGATTGTGAAAATCTGTGCAGTGGCTAGATTATAAGAATCCCCAAAGTGGCTAGATTTTAGAAATCTGAGCCGTGGCTAGATTATAAGAATCTAGGCTAATAGCTGTATTTAAATATAATTGGTTTCCTTCGTTGTACTATATATTTTATTGCAGGTATTTAAAAACATTATTCTAAGAGGGAGTTCTTTAGCTTCACCAGACAGATTTAAAACCTCTGGACCAGAAGATTCATTTGCACAAATAATATGACTTTTTGCAATGTGTAAGTTGCTGTGTAGTATTACAAGTTGTCACTACTTCTTTCAGAAAGCTTACAATTTAGACAAGGATTTTGTCTTATACATGTACAAAAATTACACTAATACAAGGAAAAATATGATAGGTGCCATAGGAGAAATATAAATGCAATTCAATAAGAGAACTATCAATACAATTATATAGAGGAAACTGTAGCCATTCTTAATAAGTAGAGTTTGCCTTGATTTTTTCCCCTTCTTTTTTAAATTTTATTTATTTATTTTTAGCATTAATTTTAAAAAATTTTTGAGTTCCAAAGTCTTTCTCCCTCAAGTCCCTCTCTCATCCATTGAGGAAGAAAGAAACATGATATCAATTATACATGTGAAATAATGCTAAACATTTTTCCATATTCATCGTGTAAAAAAAAAGCAAGAAAAAAAAAGTGAAAAAATTATACTTCAATTAATGTCCAGAGTTCATCAGTTCTCTCTCTGGAGGTGGATACTGTTTTTCATTGGTAGTCCTTCAGAATTGTCTTGGATCATCATATTGATCAGAATAGTTAAGTTATTCACAGCTGATCATCATTATAGTATTGCTGTTACTGTGTACAATGATCTCCTGGTTCTGCTCACTTTCCTCTGTTTCAATTTATGTAATTCTTCCCAGGTTTTTCTGAAATCATTCTCCTTGTTGTTTCTTATAGTCTAATAGTATTTCATCAAAATAATATACCACAAGTTGTATAGCTATTCGCCAATTGATGGGCATCCCCTCAAGTTCTGGTTTTTTGCCACCACAAAAAAGAGTTGCTATAAATATTTTTGTACATATAAGTGCTTTTCCTTTGATCTCTTTGGGATACAGACTGAGTAGTGGTATTGCTGGATCAAGGGGTATACATAGCTTGATTGCCCTTTGGGCATAGTTCCAGATTGCTCTCTAGAATGGTGGCTTCAATTCATAACTCCACCAACAACACATTAGTGTCCCAATTTTCTGTACCTTTGCAGCATTTGTCATTTTCCTTTATTTTCATGTTAACCAGTCTGATAACTGTGAGGTGGTATTTGTGTTTTTCTAATCAATAGTGATTCAGAGTATTTTTTCATATGACAATAGATAACTTTAATCTCTTCTCCTGAAAACTGCCTCTTCATATTGCCTTATTTTTAAGAAAGGGAGTGAGAAATTATTCTGGCTGATGGATAGGAGTGGAGATCAAGAATGGCTTCATGAAGGAAGTAGCATTTGTTCTGGGCCTTAAAACGATTGGTAGAATTTTGGCAGAGCTGCAGGTCAGATGGGAAGAGTATTCCAGGAGTGGGGGAATAGCAGGGTCAAAGGCACAGAATGATTTATAATGGTCCTTAAGTTGTCTTTCAGCTTTAAGAATCTATGAGTTTACTCCTACAACATAATTGAAAGGCTGCATGGGATCCCTTCATTTACATAGAACACGTAAATGAACTGATGGTACAGGAATGAGTCGCCACCACTTATGTCACATGAAACAGATTTAATCCAATATTTTAAGGATTTATTTCTGACATTCTGACAGGTGCTGTCATACACCAGCACCTCTTTGTTGTTGTTGTTGTTGTTAAAGCATTCTAATAGGCTACAATGATATCATGCTAATGTGATATAAGATGACAGAATGGCTGCAAATGCAATACACTGGTCTCATTCTGTGCGATAAAAAAATGAGTGTTGATGGCAACTACTAAAAGATAGATAGAAGGCCTCTCAGAGCTCCCTCTGCATGAAGTGAGTCTTCAGGCAGGTATGTCTGGGGGGGAAAAAACCCTTTCCACTTTTATAATCAGTGGAGATGTCAAGTGTAGTCAGAGCATGCATTTCATCTGTTAAAAATGCTTTAAGAGAAAAGACATAGGTCCATGTAGCCCAAAGGAGTTAAAAAAAGGTTATATAGTCTGAAATACATAGAGGTTGGATTCACACAATGGTTAATTCATTTTGGATGGTTGAAATGTGGTTATTTTTACTGGTCCAAAATCGGTTGCTCGTCTTTGTTTGCACATATATATATTTTTTATGTGTGAGCCCCTCACATATGTAATCTGACTTCACATACGTAATCTGACTACATTTCCAGTGCATGTGATCTCCATGTATGCATCCTGACCCTATATTCCCTAGGAATATTCCCTAGGAAAGTTTATTCTTCCCACTGATGGCATGTTTATTTGTGGGGAAGTGTGTGCCAGGTTTATGGGAGGAATTTTCTATTGCTAACTATTTCATTCATTTTATTGGGTGTCTTTGCTTTGAATTAATCATGTTTTAGGCTGAATGGAAACAGCAGTGAGGGCTTATGAATAATAGTTTTTTAAAGTGCATGTGAACCCACAGGGTACCCTGAACCTGAGGTAACTTCTTTTGTGGTGGCCCCATGTTTGAGAGGTCATTTGACTCAGGTGCTTTGTTAATCAGAGACAAATAGTTATGAAAGTCTTATAAAACGATCAAATATAGTAGAAGATTCAATGAAAAAAATTAACACATGGCATAATAGAGTAGTGGAAAGAGCTAGAAGTGAACTTGGGGAAAAGAGATGTAGATTCCAGTATAGACTTTGCCGCTAACAAGTTATCTAACCTTAGACAAGTTACTTCTCAATCCCTGTACAGAAAGAGAATAGATCCTTATTTTATTGGTACAGAGAATTCCTAGGAGAGGAAATTTCATCAGTGCAGGATGATATCTTTCCTAGAATTTATAGTTTAGTGAGTTACTTAGAACATCAAGAAATAAATTACTTTATTAGGGTCATATGGCTCCTATGTGTCATAAGTATGATTTGAACCCGTCTTTCTCTACTTCTGTCTCTGTCTTTGTCTCCACTATCTTTGTCTCTTTCCTTTTCCTCTTTTTTACCTCTCACCCTCTCTGATGATGAAACTTCATAAGTAGTTCAACCACTGATTATTTAAGCAATTCAGTAATACTCAGTGGCTTCCTTTACCCCCACCCTGGCTTAAATAGTTTTTATAATTCTTTTCTACATATTTTTTTCAAAAACAAATTTCGTATCTGTTTAAAATTAGTTCATTTTTCTTTGTCCTTAATCTAATGGAATAACCTCATGTTTAATTTGCTTTTAAAATATTTGTTACGTTGTTTTGAGAAGATCAATGCTGTCCGAGTCATGATTTGTCAAAACTGAGTCCACCTACATAAAGATACTTGGCAAAAGATCAATTTTGCTAAACACCATAAAAAAACAAACCCTATGATTTTTGTATGTTAGGAAGATATCTTGAATAGGCCAAAAAAAGATGATTTTTACATTTTATATTCAATCAAATACATGACCATTACTATATAACTATGGAGTAATGGAATAAACAATAAACATAAATTTGTACTGGCTTGTAGCATAGAATGGCATAAATTATACAAATAATTTTTAAATAAACATAAACATTTTTGAAGTGAGACTAATCAAAACATATTGTTTTCTCAGCCTTGCTCTGCAGAGTTAGCTAACACTAGATCCTTTTCATACCTGATATGCATAAGTGCTTACCCTTATGCTAATTTTCTCCTGTGCTTAGACCATAAGGTGGGAATGGGGAGTATGGAAGCAGAAAATATGTGGGTAGTGGATAGTATTATTTCTAGAATTTTGTAATATTGGGACCAAGAAAATGCATGGCAAATGTAGTTCAAAAATTCAAGTTCTCATGATTTTGTGAACATGGGCACTCCCTTCACAAATTACAACTATTTTTACCTCAGTAGAGAGTATTTATGAGCTACTCTGACTAGTCTCCCCTCCCTCACTTCTTTGCCTTTTTCATATAATGAAAGTTCCAATCTCTATGTGGAAGTTAGATGACATCTATTTTCCCTACTTTCAGATTTATAGGGTACTTTAGCAGTACAGTTAGTTGAGAGAGTGAAAGAAGGAGAGAGAGTCTGACTTTCTCCGTGGCATGGCTGAACAGGACTTTATTGGTCCTATTCTCAGACACATCAGATCTTGTTCTCATTGCAATGGCTGGGCTTTGAGGATTTTAATAGAGCCCCGTGGCTCCTTCATAGAGAGATATGGAAATAAGGAAGTTGGAAGAATGGCGTTTCATCATCTGATGCAGGGCATTTCATTTAACATGAATTCAAGTATATTTCAGGATGATTTTCACTTACATTACAGTGATCATTATGATCCTGTTTCTGCTTACTTCATTTTTCATGAATTAGTACAAGACTTAAATTTCTTTTTTTAATAGTATTTTATCTTTTCGCCAGTTACATGTCAAGAAAATTTTTAGAGTTCATTTTTAGATGATTTTGAGTTCCAAATTTTTCTCCCTCACTCCTGAGAGGGAATAGTTGAAGTCCCCACTAGTATAGTTTGGCTGTCTATTTCTTCTTGTAACATTTAACTTCTTTAAAAATCTGAATGCTATACCACTTCGTGCCTATATGTTTGGTATTGATATTGCTTCATTGTTTATGGTATGTTTTAGCAAGATGTAGTTTCCTTCCTTATCTCTTTTAATTAGGTCTGTTTCTGCTTTTACTGTGTTTGAGATCAGGATTGATACCCCTGCTTTATTTTTTTTTAATTTCAGCTGAAGCAAAATAGCTACTGTTCCAGTCCCTTACCTTTACTCTGTGTGTCTCTCTGATTCAAGTGTGTTTCTTGTAAACAACATATTGTAGGATTGGTTTTTTTTTTATCTACTTGGCTATCTTTTTCTACTTTATGGGAGAGTTCATCCCATTTACATTCACAGTTATGATTACTACTTGTGTATTTTGCTCCATCCTATTTTTCCTCCTGTTTGCTCTCTTTCTTCTTTCACCCTTTCCCTCCTCACCAGTGTTTTGCTTCTGTCTACCACCTCCCCTGATCTGCCCTCCCTTCTGCCAGTCCCTCGCTCCCTTACTTGATCACCTCCCCTTCTATTTCCATGTCATGTAAGAAAGATTTCTATATTCAACTGATTGTGTACATAATTCCCTCTTTAAGCCAATACTGATGAGGGTAAGGTTCAAGTGATGGCTGTCACCCAACCTCTCATCTTCTCCACTGTAATAGGTCTTTCATGCCTCTTCATGTGAAATAATTTACCCCATTCTACCTCTTTCTTCCCTCTGCACCTACTGTACTCCTCTTTCTTGTCCCTTAATTATTTTTATGTCATTCCCTCTAATTCATCTTATACACATACCCTATGTCCATGTATATTCCTTCTAGCTGTACTATTAGTGACACAATTTTTTTTTTTAGAATTACAAGTATCAACTTCCTGTGTAGGGATCTAAATAATTTAGCTCTATTAAATCCCTTATGTTTTCTTTTCCCTTTTTACCTGTTTATACTTCTCTTGGGTCTTGATATTGGTTTAGTTCTGGTCTTCTCCTTATGAAACCTTGAAATCCTTCTATTTCATTGAATGACCATTTTTTCCCCCTTGATGTATTATGCTTAGTGATTCTTGGTTGTAGAACTAGCTCTCTCCTTTGCCTTCTGTAGTATCATGTTCCATGACCTCAGATACTTTCATGTGGCAGCTGCAAAGTCCTGTGTAATCCTGATTGTGACCCTCCAATATTTGAATTGTTTCTTTCTGGCCCCTTGTAGTATTTTTTCCTTGACCTGATAGTTCTGAAATTTGGCTATAATATTCCTTAGAGTTTTTATTTTGGGATCTCCTTCCTGAGGTGATTGGTGGATTCTTTCAATGCCTATTTTGCCCTTTGGTTCCAGGACATCATTGCAGTTTTCCTTCATAATTTCTTGGAAAAGGCCACCCAGGTCCTTCTTTTGATTATGGCTTTCAGGTAGTCCAGTGAGTCTGAAATTGTCTCTCCTGGATCTATTTTCCAGGTGAGTTATTTTCCTGAGGACACAGTTTCTTCTATTTTTTCATTCTTTTGAATTTGTTTAATTGATTCTTGATGTCTCATAGAGTCATTAGCTTCCACTTGCCCAATTCTAACTTTTAAGGTATTGTTTTCCTCAATTAGCTTTTGTACTTTCTTTTACATTTGACCAATTCTACTTTTTAAGCAGTTTTCCAAGCTGTTGACTCTTTTTTCATGATTTTCTTACATCACTCTTATTTCTTTTCCCATTTTTTCTTCTACCTCTCATAAAATTTTAAGCTCCTTTTTGAGATCTTCCATGAGTTCTTTCTGGGCTTGTGACTACTTTCCATTTTTCTTTGGGGTTTTGCCCATAGGTATTTTGACATTGTTGTCCCCCTTCTGAGTTTGGGTCTTGGTCTTCCCTGTCACCATAATAATTTTTTATGGTCAGATTATTTTTTGTAGTTGTTGTTTGCTTATCTTTTTTTTTTTTGGTCTTTTCCCTTTCTTTTAAATTTGAACTCTGCGCCTGGGGTGGAAGGAATACTCTCTCAGGGTCTTGTGCTAATGGCTGCAGTTCCTGGCTATTTATCTGGTACTGAAGTGATGTTGCCCTGAGACCTCTGGGAGACCCTCATGTCTGGTGCTGTGTTGAGAGCTTGTGGTAGGGGGTGGGTCAGTGGCTGGAGCTGCTGGAGGCAGTAGAGATCTGGCAGCTTACTTGGTGCTGAGCTGGGGTCCTAATAGTGGTGTCTGCCACATGCTGAGGCCTAGGACTACATTGACTCACATGGAGGTCTAGCCTCTGGACAATGCCTGTTGGCCTGGGGCTGTGCTGAAGCACATGGGGGTCTAGCCTTAGAGGATGCCTGTTTGCCCAGTGCTACACTGAAGCATGTGGTAGTTTTTGAAGTTGGAGTCTGTCTGTTCCCTCTAGCTATGCTAAGGCACGTGGGGAGCCCCTGGCATTTGCCTACACTGGGGCTCAGGATGTCCTGCTGGTTTGCTGAGGTGGATCTTGCTGTTGACTTGCTGGGACCCTTTCCGTCCTGGAATGTGCTTCCCTTTTATTCAAGTGAGATGGACCTTTCTTGCTGGTCTTCCAAATTTCTTGGGCTAAAAGATTGCTCATCCCATCTTTTTGCTGGTTGTGCTGTTCCACAATTTGTTTTGGGGCACTATTTTATGGTTGTTTGGAGGTGAATATGGGAGAGTTACAGCGATTTACTGCTTATTTCTCTATCTTGTCTCCTGGAAGTCTTGAATTTCTTAATTCACCATTTTTTTGGGGTGCAATAATATTCCTTTACATTTGTATACATTTTTCAGCCATTCCTTAATCAACTTCACTCACTGTGTTTCCAGTTTTTTGGCTCTCACAGAAAAGCTTTTATGAATATTCTTTGTGCATTTATTTTTCCTGTCCTTCAGTATCCTTAGTATACTCAGTAATGCAACAATTGGGTGAAAAGATAGGAATAACTTAGTAAATTTCCTTGGATTATTCCCAAATGTTTCCCAGGACAGTTGGGACTATTCATAGTTTACCAAACAGGGCATTAGTGGGCTTGACTTTCTCAAGTCCCATCAATACATATTATTTTCAACTTTTATCATCTGCCAATTCAATAGATGTAAAGTAAAACCTCAGAGATGTTTTAATTTGCATTTCTCTTTAATATTTTTGACTTGGAACAATTTTTCTTTTGGTTATTTATGTCTCTTAATTCTGACTTTTAAATTGTTTATTTATGTCCTTTGATCACTTTATCTGTTGAAAAATATCTCATCACTTCAGATACTGGTGCCTCTTTCCTGGATATTAATCTCTTCTCACAGATGCAAAAACTTTTTACCCTACCCACAGTTTGTTATATTGTTCTAGATCCATTGATTTTGTTTGTGCAAAAGGTTTTATATTTTATTTAATTAAAATTTTCTCTTTTGTGAACTCAAATTGACTTCTTAAATGGAATTTGACCATTGCTTGAAAATATTTAACATATATATGTACATGTGTGTATATGTATATTCTGCCCCTGGAATTATAATTGTGAAATATTTGAGTGACTTTTGGTGATGCCTCCACAGATAACAAAAACTCTAAAAAGGGTTGAGATCACATCCCAAAGCTAGGAAAGGTCACTCTGCAGTATGTCTTCCAGAGGTGCACCACACCCTCATGCCATTAATAAAGGCACTGAAAGAGATGTAATGGACTGGGTCAACCACAGGTATTTATGAGAAATAGGATTAGATTGGTCCAATGCAGTCTTGAACATACTAAAAGGATAAAATTGGGAATGGGTTCCAGTTGCACCCCTGTGAAATAAGGTAGAGGTTGCGGTAGCAAGCAGTTCTTCCCAGTCTGTTCCCCCTCTCCCCTCCCAGCATTCTAGAAACATGCGAGTCTAGAACAAATATGTTGGTCATAACTTAACATTTGTCCCTTAGCTTTCAACTCTCAGAGACTCCCTTCAAGGCTTGAGTTAGAGAAAAGGAACTGCAGATTTTTTTTAAAATATAAATTTATTTATTTTTAGTTTTCAATATTTACTTCCACAAGATTTTGAGTACCAAATTTTCACCCCACCTTGCCCCTCCCCCCACCTAAAATGGCATGCATTCTGAATATCCCTTCCCCTAGTCTGCCCTCTCTTCTATCTCTCCCCCCCTCCTCTTATCCCCTTCCCCTTCTGTTTTCCTGTAGGGCATGATAGACTTCTGTACCCCATTTCCTGTATTTCTTATTTCCCAGTTGAATGTGAAAACATTTTTTTAAAATGCATGTTTTTAAAACTTGGGGGGTGGGCCAGCTACCTCCTGAGCTTCCAGCCTACAGACTGAGGGGGAACCAAGTAGCTGATCAGAGGGGGATTGCAGGGACCTCTTTGCCAGTGCTGAGGCAGGAATCTTTTGCTTTGCCTGTGCTTGGATCTGGGTCACAGTTCTGGGCGGCGGTCCTGGGGTGAGGAGGAGTGCTGGTGTGGTGGAGCTTGTAGTGGCTATAGAGAGAAAACCCTCCTCACAGTTCCGGGACAGAAAGGAGTGCTTGTGGTCACTAATAGACCAGAGCACAGGCCAGGAAAGGAGTAAACACCTCGCCCCTTATCATACCACCTTGCAAGAACTGAAAATTTGCAGGTCCCTACAAGTATCTCTGAAAACAGCTGTACAAACCCCCAAAGCTTGGGACAGTACATTCTCCACATTGAAAGCATACTCTTACCTTAACAAAGAGTTTAAAACTCAAGTAATTGGCCAGGATCATGAGCAAGCAGTGCAAAAAGAGTCAGACTATATTATCTTACTTTGATGACAAAGAAGATCAAAATATACAACCAGAAGAAGACAACAAAGTCAAAGCTCCTACATCCAAAGCCTCCAAGAAAAATACAAATCAGTCCCAGGCCTTGGAAGAGCTCAAAAGGGATTTTGAGAAGCAAGTAAGAGAAGTAGAGGAAAAACTGGGAAGAGAAATGAGAGTGATGCAAGAAAATCATGAAAAACAAGTCAACAGCTTGCTAAAGGAGACCCCAAAAAATACTGAAGAAAATAACATCTTAAAAAATAGCCTAACCCAAATGGCAGAACAGGTCCAAAAAGCCAATGAGGAGAAGAATGCCCTAAAAAGCAAAATTGGCCAAATGTAAAGGAAGTCCAGAAGATTACTGAAGAAAATGTGAATGTCTATATCTATCTATCTATCCATCTATCTGCTACCGAACATGTAGATAAGGAGTTCTTAACCAGTGTAAAATGGGGATCATATTGGTGTCTGCCTCCCAGGGTACTTGTGAAGTTCAAATGAGATAATATTTGTAAGGCACTTAGCACAATGTTTGGTACATAGTAGACACTTAATAAATGCTTGATCTTTTCCTTTTCTCCCTTCTATGAAAATTAAATTCTCGGAGTTCTTATTGTATTATATTGCAGAGGGTATTCTACTATTTCTTTAAATCAGAATCCATAGGCTTGTTAAAATTTTTGCATATTCTTTCATCCATCTCAAACCATCATTTACTTTTTCTCCTTTCCTTTAGTATTTTGACCCTACAAACGTCAAATTTACAATAAAATTGCATTTCAATTCTGTACAGAATTTAAGAACTGGAAGGAAACTCTGGAGCAATCTAGTCTAGGTCATAGCTAAATAAGATTTCTATCTGAGACATCCCTGACATGCCTAGGTGTTGCAGTGAGTTATCAGAACAGATATATGTCCAACCCTGGTTTCCAGACCCTTACCTCAGTGGTCTTTCCATTGCTCTGCATTTTATGGTAGTAGTGTTTCTGGGAAGGATTTGGAGAATGAAAAATCCTTCAAATTAAGGTTCTATTAACTAAAGCTCCAGTAGTCACAGATTAAATATTTCTGCTGACATTTGACTGATTATATCATTTTTTGAAGTTCAAATTTTAATAAGATATTATCAAGCATAATAAGAAACAAAGCTAATCAGGTCCACATTCCTAGTTCCCCCTTTCACATAAAATGATAAGTGAATTTAAACCTATGCTTTGTCTTTCTAATATCTGCTAAATATGGATGAATTGCTGAATATATATTTGTTCTTAGACTCATTTGAAAGCAAATATTTATAAGACTTTTCTATTATAATCTTATTTTAATATCTCAACTGAAAAGGATTCATAACATGTGGCTTCAAATGTGATATTGATGAAGGAACTCAAAATTAATTAGTTGATTCTATTAAGGGTTTCTTGAAACTGATTTCTAGCAGAAAAAATTATCTTCTTTGTCACATTTTAATAGTCAGAGTTTTAGTGGTAAATAACAAAGCCTCATATAAACTTTCAATTTTTTTTATTAATGTATCACTTATTTTCTTTTACACTATACTTTTGTGACAAGTAGGACATGACATGAATAATTCTTCAATATCTAAACCTCACAATGTGTCAAAAATGGCATTAATAAGCATTTATGAGCAATATACTATTTATCAAGTTTGGTGCTTGATTCTAGTTCCTGAGGATACTAAGTCATAAATGTCCCTGTTCTCAAGGAGTTTACATTCTAGCAGGTATATCTATATCTATATATCTCACCTTTAGTATCTACCTTCACCCAACTCTAACCTGTGGCTCCAAGAAGTTTTAGCATATGCAGAAGCCACACCCAAGTAAAGCTGTCTTGCCAGATGGGCTAAACCAGGTTGAGAGTAACCAACAGTCAAAGTCATTGGTGAATTAGAGGAATGTCTATCTCAAGTGTGTGAAGACTTCTGCTGGTAGAATGGGTGGATGAGAACAATTTGTTCCAATGGCCACGAAGGCAATAGAAGCAGATGCTGTGGAGCAATTAGAACTTGATCAGAAACTGAAGATGCCAACATCATCCACTATATCCTGGGGCATTGCCAGTCATCTTGACTTTTGTCTTGCCACTGGACTTGAATGACTGTAGAAGAGAGAGTAAGGCTGACCATTTTATGCAACTCTGCCTCACTTAAATACAATTCATGGGCAAGTCAAGACATCACCCTGTGATGTCATTGGTCCTCTTTGAAACAAAGGACAAACAACAACATATTCACACACACACACATACATATGTACATATATATGCACACACATATGCATATACACATAGACATATTATACATATACACACAACAAAAGACAGTATGAAGGGTACTAATAGCCGGGAGGATCAGGAAAAGCCTCATGTTGGAAGTAGCATTGGAAGTGAACTTTGAAAAGTAAGAGGAATTTCTTAATGTTTGAGGTGAAGAGGGAATGTATTGAAATATTTAGGGCAGCTTGTGCAAGAGATGGGAGACGTAATATTGTATTTAAGGAACACCAAGAGGGCTAATTTGGCTGGAACTGAGAGTATGTGAAAGGAAATAATACACAGAAAGGCTTTTTTCTGTTAAGTTTTTGTTGTTTTACATTGAGATGTGTTTCTGGGAAAGTAGCTGAAAATTTGTTTCTTTAGACATCTTTAATCGAAAAAACATGTATTAAGCATCCAGCATGTACTTGGCACATTTATCTGGCTTAGACCTGATACTGTTTAATTTCACAAATCTCTCCTAGCCATGATTTTATGAACTAAAGGAAATCTTTCTATTCTTACCTATCTCCTTCCTTCCCTTCCTTCTTCCTTTTCTATTTAAGGTTTGGTAGGTGGGATCCTTATCCTCATTATTTAATTCTGAGTGTCTCTCTCTATCACAAAACTTGTCTGGGACCAAGCGCCAAATTGAAAAACCAGAATTTTCTGTTCTCTTAGTTACATCGGCACCACCATACTTTTAAAATAGGATTTATGTTCAATGGATTTACTCTGTTTTGCAGCTGTTATGAATGTTTTCTTTTCATTTTCTTTATATTCTGTGCCTTGGTCATCAATCTACTGTATTTGGTCACATTCCAGATAGCTGACACATCTTCACTTCCATGTCAGTGGAAGTAAATCATGTTGATGTTTTGACATGTTTGTCCTTACATGAAAATGTCAGACATTTGATGCATAATTGATGATGTAGTGAGCTTTAGCTCTTATTACTCAGTTTTAACACATTTCTGTATATCTATTACCTACATCTAAGATCTGAGTGTTGTGCCAAACATAATCATAAAGCAAGAGTAATAGAAATAGAACCTGGTTGAAGACTTACTAAGAAGTAGTCAATCTGGAAGAAAAAAATCACCCAAGGGAAATAATGACAAGTGGGAAACAAAATATCATCAGAGGTAAATTGATCTAAATAGAAAATTCTTGACCAAACTTTGAAGACAGATATGGGAGCAGTTTAGTGAATATGCTCAGAAAAGGAATTTTCCTTCAAGGGCAAAAGAGAATGCTAAGAATAAAATAAATAATGGGGTTGAGGACCTCCACTTAATCATCAAATTAAAAAAAAATCTTTTTTTTCTTTTTTTTTTAGTGCACAGGTAAATATAAGTGAAGTGGATCATTTGGTAAATAGTAAAATAGACCCTGCCCAAGTTCAAAGAAAGGCTAATGCAGGTATCAAAAATCAATACAAAAAATAAACTAAGAGTTTACATATTACAAAAATCTAGTACCTATAAAAATCAATTTATTGTTTTCTAATTCAACTCCACAAAAGTATTTGTTTTGAAAACTAGCTTTTTAAAAAATTCAGTCAGCAAGCATTAATTCAGTTAAGTGTATGTTTTCTTCCTTTTTTTTCCCCTTTGAGTAATTTTAAACTCTAAATCTTGGTGCTTGGAAAGATCTAACTTGTTCAGTTTATAGATGCATGCCGTAATTTCAAATGTCTTACTTTTCATATATGGACTATAACATATTCAAATTTTTTTCAAGTTGGAAAAAACCTTAGAAATCATATGATCTATTTATTTAATTGGTGAGGAAGCTGAGGCTCGGAGAGGTTGAGTGACTTGTCTAATGGCAAACCTGGGACCAGAGGGTAAGTCTTCTGACCAGAACTTATACAAGGCAATTATATACCTAGCCATTTTTTGAAAACTCTATCCTTGATTGTTACTGTACACCAGATCTTTGGGACATTCCTCTAAAAAGTAATATTTACAAGTATTCCTTTCCAACCTTCTCCACTCCACAAGTAGAATTCTAAATGGCTTCCTACTTTGTCTACACCTAGTTCCAACTCTGCATCTAACTCCTAGCCTCATATCTTTTCTATCCATTTCAATGGATTACAAAGACTTTAAAAAAATATGAACAAGAAGCTAACCAATGTCAAAAAACAGGTGATGTCAGAAAAGGAGAAATGATGCTGCTTTTCTGCTTTTGTAAAAAATGTCTTGGCATACATATTAGGCTCTAAAAAAGGCTGTGTAGAGTAGTGGATGGAATGCTGGCCTTTGTTTCATCTGGACCTGGGTTCAGTTCTAGCCTTTGACAAAGATGTATATATGTGTGTGTATGCATGTTTGTGTATGTACATATATATGCATATATACACACATATACATAAACACATATCTATCTACATATCTATATGTATATGCATAACACATGCATATGTGCAAATATATGTGTGTGTAAATTAAATATGTACATATATATCTATATTTATATCTATCTATCATCTATCTATCTATCTATCTATCTATCTATCTATCTATCTATCTATCTATATCTTGGATGTGTGACCATAGGCAGGTCACTTAACCTCTCAGTGCCACCCAGGTAATTCTAAGACTAGAAGTTGTGAAATAATTATTGCCCTTGCATTGGTAGAGGAAATTTTCTTGTTGGGAATTCCCTACACTCTGAAATCACATATCTGAACCAAAACAACAACAACAAAATTGTATATTTATGCAAAAACAGCAATGGAAAAACTCATAAATTTCAGTTTCCTGTTGTGTCTACAGGATGCCAATGCAACTAGTTCATTTAAATCTAGTTTTTAAAAAAGCATACAAACAAAACAAAACACATCATTCATTTTACTGGAGGATAGGGAAACATTAAAATGGCTTTTTGTTTGTGTAGATGGAAAAACCAACTGATTGATTACATTTTTCACTTTTCCTCCAACTGCTGTGGTATTGCATAAACACACCCTCACTATGTAAAATGTAATTTGACAGTGCTGAGAATACACTGGAATTTAGTAACCCAAGGCTTAGTGGGAAAGAGAGCAACCAGTAAGTCACAAGATGAAGGTGTTATTCATAAATACTTGCTTGTGTTTTCCAGGGACCTAAAATAACTAATGAAGCTTCCAAATGGATGCTAAAACACCTAGAAGTATAAAATTCAACTAATCTTTTGGATATTTTGTTGACATGAAGCCAAATATTCTGATGTTTGAAATGTTGAGTGAACACAACCTAAAGTTCTCCTAATGAGTTATTTACCCTCTTGAAGACATTTAAATCCAAATATTAATTCCTATCCCATAGCCTACATATTTCCCTCCCTGGGATTTGGGAAAGTAGGGAATGAACTGAAGGGCGCCTCCTGGGGTTTAAAATTAATCTAGTTCTTGATGTGGTGGGGTCTTGGGGTTCTTTAAAACACATACACACACTGAAGCTTGTTCAGAAGAGCTGATTACTTTTTAGCTTAATACCATCTGAGGGTATTAATTCTGGGTACAATATCTGAGGCAAATGTGTTAAATCTTATCATCTCAGCATATCTTTGCCTGTCGTTCTTGGAGGGGTCTCTATTCCTTACTTTCCTTAGTGTCATCTATTTTCAGCATTGTAACTTTAAAAAAACAACCTTTATTTTTAAAAATATTATTTTATTTTCCCCCAGTTACACATCATGAAAATTTTTAACATTCATTTTTACAAGATTTTGAGTTCCAAATTTTTCTTCTTCCCTCCCCTCACCTCCCCTCTTCTGAAAATGGTAGGCAGTTTGATATAGTTTTTACATGTAATGTCATGTAAAAATATTTCAATATTAGTGGCACTTGTGTCTAGGCTCTTTTTTTTGATCATGGCTTTCAGGTACTCCAATAATTTTTTAAATTATCTCTCCTGGATCTATTTTCTAGGTCAGTTGTTTTTCCAATGAGATATTTCACATTGTCTTCTATTTTTTCATTCTTTTGGTTTTGTTTTAAAATGTCTTGGTTTCTCAAAAAGTCATTAGCTTCCATTTGCTTCATTCTAATTTTTAAGGAAATGTTTTCTTCAGTGAGCTTTTAGACTTCCTTTTCCATTTGGCCAATTCTGCTTTTGAAGGCATTCTTCTCTTCATTGGCTTTTTGGACCACTTTTGCCACTTGGGTTAGTCTATTTTTAAGGTGTTATTTTCTTCAGTATTTTTTGGGGTTTCCTTTAGCAAGCTGTTGACTTGTTTTTCATGATTTTCTTGCATCACTCTCATTTCTCTTCCCAGTTTTTCCTCTACTTCTCTTACTTGCTTCTCAAAATCCCTTTTGAGCTCTTCCAAGGCCTGGGACTGATTTGTATTTTTCTTGGAGGCTTTGGATGTAGGAGCTTTGACTTTGTTGTCTTCTTCTGGTTATATGTTTTGATCTTCTTTGTCACCAAAGTAAGATTCTGTAGTCTGAGATTTTTGCCACTGTTTGCTCATGTTCCCAACCAATTACTTGAGTTTTAAACTATTGGTTAAGGTAGGGATCTGCTTCCACTGTGGAGAATGCACTGTCCCAAACTTCAGAGGTTTTGTATAGCTGTTTTGCTTCTAGGGACCTGTAAATTTTCAGTTCTTTCAAGGTGGTATGATCAAAGGAGAGGTGTTAACTCCTTTTGTGGCTTGTGCTCTGGTCTATGAGTGACCACAAGCATCCTTTTTTGCCTTGGAACTGTGAGGATTCCCTATTCACCACCACCACAAGCTCTACCACATCAATGCTGCTCCTTGCCCCAGAACCACCACCCATGACTGTGACCCAGATCTAAGTATGGGCAAAGCAAGAGAATACTGACTCAGTGCCAGCAGAGATCCCTGCAATCCCCTTCTGATCAGCCACTCAATTGCCCCCTCCATCTGTGGGTCAAGAAGTAGCCTCCATGCCAGGGCGGCACTGGGGCTGGTGCTGGACCGAGCTTCTCTCTCACCCATGTATGATAGACTTTTCCTACTAACTTTCTAAATTGTTTTTGGCGTTTGTGGGTTGAGAAGCCTGGAAACCACTACAGCTGCCTGTGATTCAGTCTCCTGAGACCTGCTCCAGGTTTGCTGAGGATTAATCTTTGCCTGTGGGGCCCACATTGAATTGGGCTCCTCTCCCAGCCTGGCACAATAGTCCTTTCCAATCAACCATTCAGGTTGTCTTAGGCTATCTTTTTGTGGCTTCTGTGGCTCTAGAATTTGTTCAAAGCTATTTTTACGGGTATTTGGAGGGGTTTAGGAGAGAACTCAAGTAAGTCACTGCCTTTACTCTGCCATCTTGGCCCTGCCCCTCCTTAGTGAAAGAAGAAACAGATCAAAAGAAAAAAAAAACATGAGAAAGAATAAAGTAAGTGAAAAAAAATATGCTCGATCTGCATTCAGAGTCCATCAGTTCTTTATCTGGATATGGATAGCACTTTCCTTCCTAAGTCCTTTGTATTTGTCTTGAATCATTGTGTTACTTATAAGAACTGAGTAATTTATAGTTGATCATCACCCAGTATTGCTTATACTGTGTACATTTTTCTGCCTCTGCTCATTTTACTTTACATCAGTTCATACAACTCATTCCAGGTTTTTCTGAAATTGCCTGTTCATCATTTCTTATTGCATATCAATATTACGTTACATTCATATACCACAGCTTGCTTAGTCATGGGCATCCCCCTAGTTTCTAATATTTTGTCATGATGAATAGAGCTGTGCTAAATATTTTTGCACATGTGAGTCCTTTTCCTTTTTTATGATCTCTTTGGGATATAGACCTAGTAGTGGTATTGCTGGATCACAGGGTATGCACAGGTTGGTTGCTGTCTGGGTGTAGTTCCAAATTGCTCTCCAGAATGGTTAGATCAGTTCACAAGTCCCCCAACAGTGCATCAGTGTCCCAATTTTCCCATCTCTTTACAACATTTATCATTTATCATTTTCCTTTTCTGTCATATTAGCCAATCTGATAGGAAATGCAAATCAGAACACTTGAATCAGAGAAACACACAGAGTAAAGATAAAGGGCTGGAGCAGAATCTATTATGCTTCAGCTGAAGTGAAAAAAAAATAAACAAAACAAAAACAAAGAAAACAGGGGTATCAATCCTGATCTCACACAGAGTAAAAGCAAAAATAGACCTAAGTAAAAGAGATAAGGAAAGAAACTACATCTTGCTAAAAGTTACCATAAACAATGAAGCAACATCAGTACTAAACATATACATATATTTTATTTACCTTCTTAGTTTCTTTCTTGTTTATTTTTTGGTTGGATTTATTGAGTTCTGAGAAGGAACAGTTGAGGGCCCTCACTAGTATAGTTTTGCTATTTCTTCCTGTAACTCACTTAACTTCTTTAAGAATTTGGATGCTATGCATAAGGAGGTAAATAGAATATTAGAAAAGTTAGATATGACAGGCCTTTAGCATGATTTAGACACAAAAGGTGATACCATAAGCAAATTATAAGAGCAACATATCATCTACCTGTCAGATCTTGAAATCTTGAGATCCTTCTACTTCATTGAATGACCACTTTTTCCCTTGATTTATTATGTTTCTCATTTTGCTGGATAAGTGATTTTTGGTTGTAGAACTAGCTCTCTCCATTGTCTTTTCCCTTCTGGAATATCATGTTCCATGACCTCAGATAATTTCATGTTGCAGCTGACAAGTCCTCTGTAATCCTGATTGTGACTCCCCAATATTTGAAATTGTTTCTTTCTGGCCACTTGTAGTATTTTTTTTCCTTGACCTGATAGTTCTGAAATTTGGCTATAATGTTCCTTAGAGCTTTTATTTTGGGATCTTCTTCCTTCCTGAGGTGATTGGTGTATTCTTTCAATGCCTATTTTAGGACACCATTGCAGTTTTCCTTGATAATTTCTTGAAAGATGCTGTCCAGGTCCTCCCTTTGATTATGGCTTTCAGGTAGTCCAATGAGTCTGATGTTATTTCTCCTGTATCTACTTTCCAGGTCAGTTGTTTTCCCCACGAATTATTTTATATTTTCTTCTATTTTTTTCATTCTTTTGAATTTGTTTAATTGATTCTTGATGTGTCATAGAGTCATTAGCTTCCACTTGCCCAGTTCTAACTTTTAAAGTGTTGTTTTCCTCAATTAGTTTTTGTGCTCTCTTTTCCATTTGGCCAATTATACTCTTTAAGGAGTTGTTTTCTTCACTGTATTTTTGCATGTCCTTTTCCATTTGGTCAATTCTACTTTTTAAGAAGTTTTCTAAGCTGTTGACTCTTTTTTCTTGATTCTCTTACATCACTCCCATTTCTTTTCCCATTTTTTCTTCTACCTCTCTTATTTGATTTTAAGCTCCTTTTTGAGCTCTTCCATGAGTTCTTTCTGGGCTTGTGACCACTTCTCATTTTTCTTTGGCACTTTGCCCACAGGCATTTTGAGATGTTGTTGTTCTCTTCTGAATTTGTGTCTTGGTCTTCCCTGTCACTATAATAACTTTTGATGATCAGATTCTTTTTTTGTTTGTTTATTTGCTCATCTTTTTTTTTTTTTGCATTTTCCCTTTCTTTTAAATTTGAACTCTGCACCTGGAGTGGAAGGGGCACTGGCTGTTTACCTGGTGATACATTGACGTTACCCTGAGACCTCTGGGAAACCCTCACGTCTAGTGCTGTATTGAGGGCATGTAGTGAGGCATATGGCTGGTGCTGCTGGAGGCAGCAAAGATGTGGCAGCTTACGTGGTACTGAGCTGGGGTCCTAGTGGCGGTGTCTGTCATATGATGAGGCCTGGTGTGGTGTTTTTGCATTTCCCTAGGGCTACATTGAAGCACATGGAGGTCTAGCCTCTGGACGATGCCTGTTTGCCCAGGGCTGTGCTGAAGCTCATGGAGGTCTGGTCCTGGAGGATGCCTCTTTAACCTGGGCTGTGCTGAAGCTTGTGGATCTATGTCTGCTAGAAGATGTCTGTTTGTCCAGGGTGACATTAAAGCCTGTGGTGGTACTTGGAGCTGAAGTCTGCTGGTTCCCCTGGCTTTGCTAAAGTGCAAGGGGGCTCCTAGTGTTGGCATTTGTCTGCCATACCACACTGGGGCTCAGGATTTCCTGCTGGTTTGTTGAGGTGGATCTTGCTGCTGGCTTGCTGGGACCCTTCCTGTCCTGGAATGTGCTCCCCTTTTACCCAAGTGAGATGGATCTAAGATTCTTGGGCTAAAAGATTGTTTCACCCCATCTTTTTGCTGGTCCTGCTGTTCCAGTATTTATTTTGGGAAGCTATTTTATGGTTGTTTGGAGGTGAATATGGGAGGGCTACAATGATTTACTGCTTACTTCACAGTCTTGGCTCCTGGAAGTCTGTCCCTAAAACTATTCTTTAGAAATATAAGTTGGGTTAATTAAACTGGCACTGAAAAATGAGTTTCCCAGCAGAAAAAAATCAGTGAACTCAGTCAATCGTGAGAGTATTTAAAAAAAAGTTACCCATCTTCTCAAACCTTCATCCTTCTTTTGCCCACATCCCTCCCACATATGGCCCCTTATTCCTCATTCATTGAGAATGCAAGTTTAATAATGGAGGGCCATCTCTCAGTTAGGTTGCCATGAGGTAGAGGGGAAGGTAAGGAGATGCTCAAAGGAATCACTAATTTGATTCAAGGGAAGTGGTTTTAGATGCACCTAGTACACAGTGTCATGAACACTTCTGGCCACCAGGTACTGGGAAGTTACATTATAGAGTTTATAGTAAAGCATACATACTCCAAGGTCTGCAATCCATTTTTAATGCTTTGTGTCAGGCATCCCTGCTGCCCTCTAACCATTCTTTAATAATAAGACAAAAGTGATATTTTAGGGTAACAGTTAATAAATAATGTGACTTATCCAATCACACCTTTCACTAAAATATTATTATCTTTTGGCAGATTCATTACTGTAGAAGCGCCAGGATCTGATGAAACATTCTCTAATTCTACCACTAGCACATTTTCCGTAGTTGTCTCTCTTTTAATTTAATTCTTCTACTCTGAAAGCATACTGTCCATTGCAATTATGGAATGAACATTTAATCTAGCATAACTAAGGCATTTTAATCTTTTCTTATGGAAAAACGATTAAATGCTCCTAACATTGCTATGATATGCATTCATTTAATCCCAACTTAACAAATCAAAGTTTCCTTTGTTCTAATAACTAGAAGTTAAGACCAACTAAGTCTGAAACAGTGGTGGGGCTGCTGTGTCTCAAAGTGTGATATGCATAGCTTAACACACACTCTCCTTGAATTGAAAGTGCTCTAGACCCACCTTGGGCAGAGGTTATCCTAGAGGTGGAGAACTGCAGGAGATGTTTTTATAGTTGCTGCAGGAATGTTGATTTATAGCCTATTACACTCATCTCAAAGTAATAAATCTTTGGACTTTTCATGACACAGTGTTAAGGTAGATTTCTAGATCAGTTAAAAGGTCTATCTGACTTTATTGGGAAAAAAAAAGGTAGGGATGGTTAACTTTTCAAACCTATCCATTCACTATGGTGCCCTATTTTCTTTGCATGCAACTTGTGGTATTAAAAGAAGTATATGCCCTAAATATCAATATTGAGCTATTGTTATTATTACTATTATTGTATAGGAAATCTTTTTAACTACTTCAGTAAAACTATAAAACCACTTTTTAAAAACATGTTTCTAAAAAGCTCTTACATTTAAGCCACCATGGCATACTTAGATTAATGTATTTGTTATTTTGCTTTTACTTATGGAGCATATGGTGTATTTTTGTAATATCTTATTGGAGGAATGGGATATCTACTCCTTTAATTCCTCCTATTCTTTACCATAATTACTGAATACTTCCACTCCCTGATCCTCTCACGTCATAACCATCATTCCATTGTTAGCTTTTGGGAGAAGAGGGTGACTGAAGTTATTTTTTTCTATTGGTATTCCTTCCTCCAACCCCAGATGATTTCATATTTATTACATGTTGCCAACAACACTAGATCCTCATAGTGGAATGTTGATCTGGTGAGATATGTGAAATATACCTATAAAGAAGATCACATTTTAACTGCTTTCCTTGGCAAATGTGTTTGTCATCAGAAATAACAATTTTATGGAATATTCTGTGAACTTAAAAAATATATATGTAAATACACATACACACACATATGTATGTATTTCAAGGAGAACATGTTTTATTTTCTGTTAGCTGTAAGCACTTTGATTATATAAGGATTTTTTTAGAGGTTCATAAAACAAAAATCTGGGTTAATGCTGGTAGACTGGAATAGTCGGGAAGAAATTATGCCTTGTTATTTCATTGATATTTCTGTTATAGCAATGATGAGGAAAATGTACACAGGAATATAGGTCTGAGGCCCTAGCTGGCTAACTCTATCCCTAAGGGATGAGATATGCTTTGTTTACATATCTTTTCTTTATTAGCCACAGAGCAGGTCTCAGTTATAGGGCTGTGTTGACAGCCTGGAGTATCCTTCTTGATTACATAGGTAAAAGATTATATGTTAAACTGAATAGAAAGCTGATGGTGATGTTCAGGTTAAATGCATTTAATTAGCTGCTTATTCACAACCCCAATTTATTACTTCTCCCTAAAGACAGTAGAGAGCTGGAGGATGGGGGTGGGGATACGGGTGGGAGGTAGAGATGGGAGAGATTTAGTTATTTTTCTGTTTCTCAGATGAAACAGGTCAGGAAACCTCAATGTACAGAGTTCACCATTTCCAAGTAGGCTGAATTTGTAAGAGTGGTCTGTGTTTCTCTACCATGAACTTTTGAATTTCCTGGACATGGCTATGAATCCTTCACTAATATAAAGATAGAGAAATAACAATTGAAAATGTCATCATCTTCAGTGAACATAAAAACTAGGAAAGTTGAATAACTCTAAATTGGTTATTAAGAGGGTGACCATTCTTGTTCTCAGTTCTGCACCCCAATTCCCATACCCCACAGAAACTGAAGGTGAAATATACAGGAGACTACTTGATGTTTGGAGAAATGCCACTCAGTCCTATCCCCCATTTATCTTTGCCCCATTAGCCATGTTCTGACTAAAATATTTACATGTGTTCCTAGGCAGAGAATACATCCCATTTGTGAGGGAATGGTATATCTTTTGGGTTTTGATCAATATCATAAGCAGAGGAAAAGGAAAATAGGAATTAAAGGAACTAAATATGAAATAATAAAATAAAATAAACACATAATTTGGCATCCATTTCAACATGAGTTGCTGCTTTTACCATTTGGAGTAACATAAGAGCCACTGGGAAAAACATTAACCCTAAACCTCACAATATTTTAGGGTTAAATGATCTGTTAAGAGTACAGGAAACCACACCTTGATCTTGAAACAGAGTTTGTAAGTCCTGAAAAGGTAGGGGAAAATGTAATAATTAACCATTTACCATAATTAACCATTAACCAATTAGCCATCCAAACAGTTATTGTGGAAGTCCTGTTTTCATAGCAATGCAGGTTTAAACAGGACCTACTGAATGTCATGAGTTCATGGAAAGCCTTTGGGAAGAGGCCAGTTGAATATATGCAGGTAAATAAGCATCAGGTGATTAGTCTCCTCCCTTCCTGTCATGTCACCCAGGGATTCTGATCCTGTTTTTGTTTTTATTTATTTATCTTTTAATTTGAAAGGAATTGAACTGAATCAAACTTCCCATTCTTTATGAATTAGAAATACTAAAAGTTGATAACACAAGTACATTTTCCTTAAACTATAGTGCTCAGACTAAGATCTGTCCTAAGGACAACCCCTGAATAGAGTGCTTAGCAATGGATCAGGGTTTAGTGACCTGTATTACTGATTAACTTCTTGACTTCTATTTGGGACAACAATTAAGAGGGAGAAATAATGAACGTATATGGCATCTAATAGGGTGGTGGATACACAGGGAAATTGGGAGATGGTTAAAAATGATTTCTTTTTCTTTTCCAACTTGAATAATACCTCTTTTTTTCACCACTCCCACAACATGTACATAGTCCTTTATTTAACCACTATCAATTAAATATTTATTGGCTTGTGTTTAATTAAATTAAATTGCCATGCACTTATTCAAGAAACTGGGTAAGGTGGTTCACATTTGTAATCCATGCCCTTGAGAGAAGTTGAAGCAGGTGTGGATTGCATGAATCTAGGAGTTCTGAGCTTCAGCAGCGCTAAAGGCAATCAAGTCTAGCATTAACATGGTGAATCCCAGGTAGCAGAGGGATGCTAGCTTGCCTAAGAAAGGGCAAATGATCTGGGTCTAGGGCAAATGGAGCAGATTGAAACTTCCATGCCAACCATCACTGAGATCACTTTTGGGCTCATAAACGACTGCTTCACTTCCAGACTAGGTGAAATAGGGAGATCCAGTCTCAAATACAAGACAAAATAAACACTCCTATATAAAGAAACTCTCTAAGTATTGGGAGGAGGAATGGAAGGAACAGGAATCAGGAGCTAGCCCAAATTTCTAATTTTTCTCTCCTAAGAGGCAGTCAACACACACACAGACACACACACACACACACATTTTCTTCTTTATGTCATTAGGAGGGTACAATCTGGGTTTTGTGTAGTTGGAACAGAATTTAATATGAGTATGTTTTTATTGGTTCATCTTGCTTATCTTCAATTTTCTGTATGTATTTTGTATCTATTATGAAAAGATAGTGTGGTAAAATGGAAAATGTAATGGACTTGCATTCAAAAGATGGGCTGTAATCCTTGCTCTGGCTCTAATTTGTCATGTTACCTTAAATATGCCACTTCCACTCTCTGGGCTTCAGTTTTCACATCACTAAAAAAATTAATAATAATTTCATTGCATCTTATAGAGTTTCTATGGGGAAAGTATGTTATAAGACATAAAGTACTATGTAAACGTGTTATTATCACATGTAGTTTGCTTTTGAGAGCAAATGACTCTGTACCAGAACCTAGTACAATGTTATGTGGATAACAGAATTTAATAAATGTTTTTAATGTGGTTATAGTTTTTTGGAATTGAGAATATTGTTACTTTGAGGCTGATGCCTAACCAATATAAGATTGTCAAACTCCTACAAAATTTTTTCATTTTACATTGGACAGACATAAGGCACAAGGATAATGCTTTTGGGATGTGGTTACAGATGCAATTTTTTATTTTCTTTAGGAAAAAAAGACCTATTATGTTCCCTATAAGATATACATGCCACAAAAATGGCAAAAGTTTTTTTAAAAAAAAGGCTTAACTGTGTTTTTTTAAAGTATAAGATAGAGAGATAACAAAAACTATTAATAAATATTCCTGACTATTAAAATTTAATATTAATAATAGTATCTAATACTGATCAGCAGTTTGATTAATTTATGGGTACTGGGATAATTAAATCATTTGCATAGCTTTTAAAAAAAACAGGTGCCTGATTCAGAAGTTATTAAGTGCTCTGAAAAGCATAGAGTGACCTCAAATTTAGGAGCTTAAAAAAACATAACTTTAGTTTTTTAAGCATAAAATTTGTCATTTGCTATTTAAATAAAATTACATGTTAAAATGGGACAGGAACCCATTTAATGTCTCATGTTTTGGGAAGCAAATAATTATGGTTGTTATTCCTTTGCTGAATCCAACTCAAATTTTTAGTTTCCTCAGTGGCTTAGAAGGGTTGCCCTGTGGGTTTATGATTGGCCAGAGTAGGTGACTGAGCATTATTTTTCCCCCAGGAGAAGTTTCTTGTATTGTACTCAATGCCCCTCACTGTGCATACATTCTATTTGGCCCTTTTAGTCATTCAGAGGCAATCCTATGGCTTTCATGCCTGTAACCTGGGTGACTACAGAGAATAGGAAAGAATTCAAGTGACTGGATTCTGTACCTTTATCATATTTGCTCTCCCTCCCTCCCTTCCTTGCCCTCTGCGTCTGCCTACTTTCCCTTCCTTAGAAAAGAGGAAAGCTGAAATGCAATTAAAATGACTATTTCAAAGAATCTGGTTTTATAAAGAGGGTGAAAATCAGTTCACATTTTTTCATAGAAGGTAAGGATGGTTGTTGGTGTGGGAATAGAAGCTTTTCTAAATGCAGATGTTTTCTGGCTGGCTGTAAGTGTTCCCGGGGCGGGGGAGGAGGAGGGTGGTAAGTAGTCAAAATACCCTGAAAATAATCTGTAGAGGATTGAACAATAACCATCAAGGTACCGGTACTTTCCTGGGGATTAATGTGTTGCTGGAAAGAATTGATGGCCTTCAACTATACTTTCAGCAGTTAACCCCAGCTACTTATTTCTTCCTAAGAAAAACCCTGAACTGAGGTTGTGATTACTACTATAACATATAAACATATGAAAACACTGTAAGTGCTTTTTTTTCTTTTTCTTTTCTTCAGAAATCTGTGTCTATGCATGTGAATGCAGGTTATTTTGGACTGTCAATAGCATTACATGCAATAATAAAAGAAGTGCCACATTAGCCATTTTTGTATTAATGTTCCCCAAAAGATGCTAATATTGAATGCATTCCCCCTTTCTTTTCTACCCTTTGTCCTACGTCTCTCATACCTTGCCAAACTCTAGCACTTGAATGAATACTCCCATCATCTGCTTCTCTACCCTTATTCACATGCTGCAGAATAGATTGGGAGAAACCATATCGACTGGGTATATTATAAGTTTATACTATCCAACTTTATCTGGGTCCTCACTATAGCACAGCAGTGCTTTTGTTCATCCTTAATTGAATCCCTCTGTGGAAACTTTTCTAAATTTTCTCTTCTCTCCTTGAGCCTGACATTCTCCTCCTCCTCTCAAAGCTGAGCAATCCCTTCTTACTTTGGTGTGAAAACTGATGTCAATCTGAGCCCCCCCTTTTGTCTTCATTTCAAAACTCCTTGACATCTTCCCTGACCCTCTCTCTCTTTTCTTCATTCTCTTACACTGGCCACAATGTGGCTATTCTCCTTACTAAGGCCAATGTTTCTGCATTTATCCTTGATTATACCACATCCTGGCTTCTTTAAAGTTTGCAATATCAACCATCCCTTCTTGGAACTGTGTTTTTCAAAAATAATTTATTTCATCATTTCATATAGCGTAATAGTATTCCATCACATTCATACACGGCAACTTATTTGGCCAGTTCTCAGTTGCTGGACATCTTAATTTGTAGTTTTTTTCCATCACAAGAAGAGCTACTCTAAATATTTTTGTAAATATTTTGTACAAGAAAAAGATTCTTCCTTCTTTCTTTGATCTCTTTTGGGTATAGGCCTAATGGTGGTATACACTAAGCAGTACATTCCATGTTTAGTAAATTTTTTGTATATATAATTCCAAATTGCATGTATCCAATTATGAGACAACTAACAGTGTGTCAATATGCTTGCTTTCCCACAGCCCCTCTGACAGTCATCATTTTCCTATGTTTTGGAATGGTCTTTGACTCTCTCATGGGTGTAAGGTAGAAGCACAGAACAATTTTAATTTGCATTTCTCTAACTAGTAGTGATTTGGTTCATACCTATAGCCTGAGTTTATTCCTTTGAGAACAGTCTGTTATATCTTTATGCCATTTATCAATCTTGAAATTGTGGAAATGTAATGATGTCTTAGGGCTAGAGGAGCCTAGATCCTCTTAAATACCCTAGGAAAGCTCTAAAAATGTGCCATAAGTAATAATGATAAATTAAGCCAAAGACAATAGCTAGTAACTTTTTCATCTAGTCCAGAACTCCACCCCCCAAAAAAAGATGAAAAACCCCAAATATAACAATTTTAGCAAAATTTTCTTTCAGGGGAAAATGGATCTTTAATGAAATAGGGGACTTCCAAGAATTCCTGATGAAAAGGCAAGAATTGAGTAGAAACTTTGCAAGGCAAACCAGGAGTAAAAAGAAGCATAATAAAGTAAACACATTTGATCAGTTGGGTTATGATTATCAGTTATTTACATTGTAATAGGGGAAGAAGAAACAAGAATCTTCTGAGAAGCCTACTGTCTTTGGACAGCTGTGCTCTCATTTGATGGTTTTAGGAGAAGGAAGGGAGGACAAAAAGGGAACATATTGGTGATGAAAGGAAGAAAACAGGAAGGGATATAATTATATTGTAATAGAAAAGCATGGGGAAAAAGGGAAATAGGCATCTAATGGACCTCATTCTCATATGAAGCACAGAAAGGAAGGCTGGATGTGTTGTCACAAATGAGTTTGGTATAGAAATATTTTATACTCCATGGAGAAATAAAGGGGGAAAGAGAGATAGAGAGAAAGAAGAGGGACTTCAAGAAAAGGAGGCAGGGAAACTGAGGATGTAGACACAAGAAAAATAAACCCCAGTGTCAGAGGATAGAGAATGAAAGGAAAGAAAAGAAGAATAAAAAATTGTGATTAGGGTAGGGTATGAGAAGAGAAAAGGAACAATGGAGTGGGAAAAAAAACCCAACACTGTATTATCCCTCTATAGTATTAATCAAATCCCAATTTCATTAATTTCTTTGTTAAAGTTTGGGCAAAGAGGGCAAAAATATAAGAGAATAAGATGGAGGAAAATAAACAACAATCATAACTGTGAATTGAAATGAAGAATACAGCAGAATGGATTAGAAAGCTGGGAGACCGATGTTGTTTAATAGAAACATACTTGAAATAAAAGAGTCATACAGAGTTAAAATAAGGGTCTAGAACAAAATCTACAGAAAGACTACATTATGGATAAAGACACTTCAGGTAAACCAATATTAATACTATATACTTTGAGCATTTATGCGTATGTATAGATGTGTATACATATATCTACATATACTTAGATTTGTATGTATATGTATTTACATATACATGCATGCACACATGTATGCTGCTAGGTGGCGCAGTGGATAGAATACTATGCCCAAAGTCAAGAAGATAGAAGTTCAAATCTTGCCTCATACACTATCTAGCTGTGTGACCCTGAAGAAGTCACTTAACTTCTGTTTTCTTTTCCATCTGTAAAATGGGATAATAAAAACAGAATAATAATCTACTTCCCCAGAATAATAATCTACTTCCTGGGGTTGTTGTAAGAACCAGATGAGTTGATAATTAAGTATAAAGCACTTATCACAGTGCTTAGCAAATGGTAAGTACTAAATAAATATTAACTATTATTATATGAACATTGAATGATATAGCATATAAATACTTAAAGGAAAAGAAAAATTAAATTAAATTTCAAGAGAAACAATAAAATTGTAACTGTGGAGAACTTTAATATGCCTCTTTTAGACTTAGATAAATCCAAGCGAGTGGTAAACAAGAAAGAATTTAAGGCCCTGAAGAGAACTTTGAAAAATTAGACATTATATATCTCTGGTGATTATTTAAAGGTTTAAAAAAAAAGAATTTACATATTTCTTAGCTCCAACCTATCTTTCCATACTCATCGTACCTTACTACTTTTTTTTTTGATCTGTGATTCAACCAAACCAATCTTCTCTCTATCTCCCATGCTTAGAATGTACTTTTCCCTCACATCTCTCATATAGAATCCATCTTCTTTCATGATGCAGCTGCTTTCTAGATCTTCCTTCTACATGAAGCCTTTCTTACTTTCCTAACTGCCATTGTCCTCTCAAACTATCTTGTCTTTAGCTTCTTTGCATTTATTTGTATTAATTCTCTTGATATGTAGTCTATCTTTACTTCTACCATTATTTATTATCTCTCTTATTGACTTTGATATGAGTGAGGGAAGGCTGTGCAAAGTCACCAGTCTCACTTTCTCCTCCAGAGCCATCTGGGTCCAGTGGCCAGATATCCATCAGGATGACTGGAGATGGCCCAGGATGCAGTAAGAGACCTTGGCCATTTTAAACTAAGGTCTTTTCAGGTTCTCACTTTGAGCGAGGCAATTCCCATTCAGTGATGTTATAATGTAAGCTCCTTGAGGGTGGGGATTATTTTATTCTTTGTCTTTGTATCTCCACTGCTTAGCACAGTCATTGGTATATATTTGATAATTAATAAATGTTGGTTGATTGTTTTTCTGTTTATTCCTAAATAAAGCTCTCTAAAATTTACTGGGATAAGGACTCCATATTTCATACAAATGCTGAGAAAACAAGAAAATAATTCCCCAGAAATTAGGCTTAGATTAACATCTTACACTATATGCCACAATAAGCTCCAATGGGCATGTAATTTAACTATCAATAATTAAGTCTTAGAAAAATTTAAAAATGGAAACACATATCTTACATAGCTATGGCTAGGTGGTAAATTCCTAATTGAACAAAGGACATCAGCATTTGTAAAAGATAAAACAGATGTATGCACAGAATGCATATACACATATTATATACTAATAAAGAGAAGAGTCTATATAATAATTTATGTAGTGACTATGATAATCTAAGGGAAATAATACCAAAAGACAATATAACTCTTATTAAACTTATACCTTCAGTGAATTTTTACAGAAGCATGCCTCCCTCCTTGCAGCAGAGAGAGGATACATGGAAGGGGCTATCTGCTGTTAGGAAATGTACTGATTTGTTTTGCCTAGGTATACTCCTTGGTTGTAAGGGAAGTTTCTCTTGTATGGACTAGTAGTATTGAGAATTAACAGTGATATGGAGAAAAAAAAGAGTATTAAAAACATTAATTTAAAAAAGTAAATTTCTCTCCCTCTCTTTCATATGTAATATATATATATACACACACACACACACATATATATATATGTATGTATATATATATACATATATATATATACTGATATATTGGTAAATATATGTATGTACACACACACATATATATGATCCTTTCATATAGTGATTTATATGTTGATAGTTTATATTTCTGTTTTTGAAAACTGCCTATTTATATCCTTTGATCACTTCTCTATTGGGAGATGATCAGTATTCTTATACGTCTATATCAATTTTCTATATATTTCTGATATTAGACCTTCATCAGAGATATTTACTAGGAAGATTTTTTTCAAATTAACAGCATATGCATAGGCATATATATGCATATATGTGTATGTATATACATACATGTATGTATACACATACACATAGACATGCATACATGCACCTACTTACACACATATATCTGTGTGTGTATATATATATACATACAACATACACATACACAACACACAATATGATATATACATTATGTATATGTAATATGTACATGCATATATATATATATATATATATGAACACATATATACATGTATACTATACATACACGCTATCTTTGATTTCCTTGGAGTACACGCTTAATAGAGGTATCACTGGGTCAAATGGTATATGCAGTCTATGTCTTATTAGTATAGTACCAAATTATTTTGCAGCAATGTTTTGAAATAATTCATAGCTCTAGCAGTAGTGCCTTAGTGTGCTTGTCTTTCAGCAACCCCTCTAAATCTAGCATAAAGTATCTCTAAAATCTACTTGTAGTTCTGTGCTTTAAGATATTAAAATCAACCTGTCTCTTAAGTATCATAATACTTGGATCAGACCCAACATAAAAGTGGAAGATAATGTCATTGAAAATCAATAAGTTTACCATGATCACAATTACATAATTGCTTTTTAGGAGTGAAGATTTTTCCTACAAACAACCTTTTAAAAATTTAGTTCAGTCCTAGGCTAGAAAAGTAATGTGGAAAACGGATGATTCATCTCCAAAATACATCTTGATATTTTATGGGAAACAGCAACAATCAACACAGTGGCATCTTGTATCCTCAGTATCTTTCAGTTAATTGTGTATGGTAGTGCTGTGCTCTACTTTGAATGTCACTTATGGAAGCCTGTCAATTTTGTTGTAATATATCCTAATCAAAGATACCCTTAATACACATGTAGATTATTCCTTTTTTTTTTTTTACATAGAAGGTTAAACAGATGAATAGTTATTGATGTTCTCTTCTTTATTATGGGTAATAATTAGATCTGAGGTCTACCTTCTCCCCTCCCCCAACATGCATACCTTGCCTTCAGTATTTTTTTTCCTCTTTCATATACCTTGAGAATTGATTCCACCATAGACTCAAAATTACACTTGCCTCCAGCTTGGACTTTCTCAGTGCATCTAGTCTATTTGCTTTTCCATCTATGTTTTCCAGTGCCATTTCCATTGCCTCTGTAATGACATCTAGGATGGTGATGTCTTTTGTTCCCTTGTTGAGTTTTTTTTGTTTGGTTGTTTGTTCATTTTGCTTTGTTTTATTTTAGTCTCCAGTGCTTAGCACTGTGCCTGGCACATGCTAAATTCTTAAGACATGCTTAATAACTGACTGACTTTGGATTCCAAATATGTTGGCACTACTGCCGTTGATGGCAAAAAAAAGTTTATTATGGAATTCTTTGTAATTCTCATCTTTCATCTGTTTGTTGTTCTCTTAGTTTTATCTTTAAATGAATACAAGATGAATTACTTGGTTGGATCTCACGAAAGTTTCTTTAATCATGCTTCCAAACCCTCCTCCTTCCACTACTTCTTATGCTTTGGTGAGGTCTTGCTCATGATGTTCCATCATCCTTCTCTCTAAACTTTTACAAATATACCTATATTCTAAACCAGTGTTGTCCTTGTATGCCATAAAACTCTATTTGGCAAGTAAGTTCAGTATTTACTAAAATTGATTTTAGATTCTTTTGGTCTCTTCTTTATGGCAATTGATTTACATCAGTTAAACCTTCACATAAAATTGGTATAATGAGAATCTGTATCTTTTCCTTCATCCATTTCTCATTTTTCACTATCAACAATTAGCTTTTTGTTTTATTATTTATCCAAGATTTTAATCAATTTTAACTTTGCTCTAATAAATTGGTAATGACTTCATTATTGTAAGAAGAATCTTCTTATATATTAAAATGTAACAATTTTAATTTATTTGTGATATTATATTGCTTACAAAATTAAGAGCCCTCCAATTGTTTTTTTTTTAAAGAAAACCTTAATTATACACAAATGTGATGTTTTTATATGGTCTACAATTCTTTGGCATCTCTCATTCCTTACTCCTAAATCATATTTTCCAGCACATTTTTCACTGTCCTTTCCTATTCCCATCTTTGCACTGTGAAATCACCAAGTACTAAAGAAAATGTTGATTTAATTTAGAGGGTCTGAAACAGATGTTCATAAGCTTCAGTCATTTTCATGGTAGGTTAATTCATTAGCAACTGTTTTACAATTTGTATTCTTAAGGAAGTGGTTTAGGGACACTGAGTGATTAACTTGCCCTAGGTCATATATCTATTGTGTTGAACCCCAGTTTTCCCTATTTCAAGGTGGGCTCTTAATCTACTGTACCATTGGGCATCCTATCTCTCTATTTTCTAGACTGAGAGTAGATTTAACTACATTCCCATAAACCTTGCTGCTGATGCTGGAAGGTTAAGGAGATTAGTGCACTAGGACCTTTTTTTTTTTGTCAGTGAGAATAGGGTGAAAATAAAATAATAATAATAAGGTATGCTTTCTGCTATGCCTTTACACATGTCCTGTTGAGGCAAAGATGGGGCATGGAAAAATTTAATGACTCCATATCAGGACTTGTGTTCCAGGGAATCTGATTCAGTTTGTACAATTAGGCATATATTTGAGGTCAGAGCAGATGTAGGTCAAAAGGTCAGGAAGTCTAGCTATCCTGTAAGAATCAGGTATTAAAAGTGAGAGCAGGAAACTGAGTTACATCTAGGGAATCAAATAACAGCTTGCAGAATTGAGTAGGCCTCAAAAATCAAAGAAAGAGAGATCCAGAGGCCAAAGGGTCAGATAGTTCAAGGCAGCACCACTAGCAGGCAATGAAGGGTGCTCGAGCCTAGGGCAGAGAGTAAATGCCTGGGTGTGGGTGGCCTTGGCCCAGCAGTACATAATTATTGCCAGAAGGAGTCAAGTATGCCCTTCTCTTGATTGGGGCAAGAACAAAGTGTTGAGGCTTTGAGTGGGAATTTCCTGTGCAATTTGGATTTGAGAAAGTGTTTGTCCATATTTGCAGCTATCTCAGCCACCTCTAACTTCTCAAAACAACAACAATCATACACCATTATGTATCTTTAAAAAAAAAAGCTAAACCCTTCTTGATCCTATTTATACTTTTAATCAAAGTATTCCTTTCCTCCTACCCTAACATATACTCAATGAAATATAATTGTTTATTGGGGCAGATTATTCAGGACTAGAAGGTGACTGTTAAGGAAGTCCAGAGTCACGGAAGACTTCAATAGCTTACCTGTCAGTTCTCTGTTCACCTTCCTCTGAACCAAGAATGTCTATAAAAATTTGCCTGTTTGAACACTGCACTTTGTCTGGCAATTTAAGAAAGCATTGCTTCTACGCTGAGAGATAGATATCTACCCTGCTCCCCCACACTCTTACCTCTGTAAAGGTATGAGTTGCCATCTCTTTTGGGGAGGAAGTCTAGGACTGAGCCCCTTCAGGTGACACACATGCCATCCCTAGAACCAGGTTTCTTCTGGTGACACATTTTCCCTGCTCTTTTCTAGTAGATTCCTTGATAAATCACAAGCATAACCAGAGACTTCTGGTTAGTCCCCATATGCCACCTCCTCCCTCATTACCAATTTGGGGATCTATATTAAAAGAAATGGTCACTAAGCTGTGAGATCTTTCCATTCATGAGGCTTTAAAGAAAGAGATAATTTCCATTTTCACTCTCTTCTTCTCCTCTAAACTTGTAACTTAATACTTTAATTTTTTTTTCCCCTCAGACATTCCCTCAGAGTGAATAGGGGGTTCCTACCCACCCAGCTATGATAGTTCCTTACATGTAGCAGTGATGACATGTACTTGTCTAGCTAAAACTGTGTCTAGTGAGACCTCAAGTCCTTGTTCCACTTAAGTGCTTTGTATTTCTTCCTCTGGATATAGGTGACAGAACAACAATCATGAGAAATGGAATTTATGAATCTCTTGGTTACTTCTAGTGTTTAGGGTTCCTCAGTTGATGGTGCAGAAGTCATTTTTCCACAGTTACAATCCATTCAGAGAAGAGAATGACCGTGATGAACACAATTCCAAGTCATGGACAAGCTTGCCAGAATACATGTACATTATGGGAATTAGTTAGACAGTGTAAAGGTCAAGGTGAAATGGCTATTACAAAGTCCCAAAAAGTGTTTCATGTTTTAATATTTTAAGTATCAACCTCCTATTAGAGTGTGGTAGAAATGATGAGTTACATTTTAATATTTTAAGTCTTTATTAACCTGTATTTATGAGTCTCTTGTGTTCAAGCTTTTCCTTTGTGGTAATGGAAATAAAGAACTATACTAGACCTAATCAACTTTGTACATTGAATACCTTTCTAAGAGAGATCCTGATAATCCCTTTTAGGATGACAATAGATATGAACCATACCTAAATTCTAAGTAATTTTCCCTTGGACCTGTCAACAAGAATGTTGACAAAAGTGTCTCTTTAAAAGCCAGACTCAGTGTGGAGCCAATATGACAGTATAAAGGCAGGGATTCGCCTGAGCTCTCTCAACTCCAAACAACTTTAAAATAGCCCCTCAGAATGAATTTTGGAGTGGCAAAACCAACAAAAGAATGGCATGAAACAATTTTCTGGCCCAAGACAACTTAGAAGGTTGGCAGGAAAGGTCTGTTTCACAGTGTGGCATGCAATGAAGTGCAGGCCACACCCTGGCAAGTTAGCAGCAGGCTTTGGGGGTGACTGAATTGGCAGCAGTGGCTTCTGGAACTCTTAGGCCACAGATGGTAAGGAGGTTGGATAACTGATCAGAAGGAGATTAGAGTGGGTGACCCTTTGTTATGGGTCACAGTTGCAGGGCAAGAAAGAGCATTGGCACACTAGAGTGTGTGGCTGCAGGAGAGCAGAGACCTTGGTCACAGTTCCAGGTGGAAAAGAGTACTTGTGGTCACTTACAGATCAGAGCACAGGCCAGGAGAGCAGTGATCACACCTTAGATCATATGACCTTAGAAGAACTGAAAATTTGCAGACCCCCAGAACTAGCTCTGAAAACAGCAGTATGAAAAACCTGAAGCCTGAGCCTATGCTCCCTCTACACCCGAGGCAGAGCCCAGCTCTAACATACAGTTAAAAGTCAAGAAGTAGGCTTGAAAAATGAGCAAAGAACAAAAAAAGAAACTAGCCATAGAAAGTTACTATTATAACAGGTAAGATCAAAACACAAACTGAGAAGTCAACAACAGTATCAAAACTGCTGGGAAAACTGTAAAGTAGTTTTTCAAAAACTAGATATAGACCAAGGCTTCTTAAACTTTTTCCACTCGTGACTCCTTTTCTCCCAAGAAATTTTTACACAACCCCAGGCAGATAGTTATATAAAATAGATATACAAATCAAATATTTACTGATAACAAATCATAAAGAAATTAATTTTAAAACAATTATTTGGTATAGATATAATTTCACCATTTATTAAAGATGAAAGCAAATTTGCATACTGATGAGATGGATGAGTGTGCTTATTTTTACATAAAGAACTAAATCTTGGTGGAATATTTGATACTGCAGGACATAGAGCATCTTTAATATTTTCAGTTGATTGATATTTTGATTTTATCATCATCAGTGCTGTGCTCAGAACCAGGGGTGCAGTGAAGTTGTGTGATGCAACACGACAAGTGCTTCAAGAAGCACCTAAGATTCATTACGCATTAGATTTTGAATTAATTTTTGGTCCTTGCACAGTCAGACACTTTTTACTGTTGCCAAATTTTTGCTACTTCCACATTCAGTTACACAACCCTATATAGGGTCACGACTCACAGTTAAAGAAGTGCTCATATAGACCAGCATCTCATACCATCTCATACCATGATAAGGTCAAAATAGGCCTGTGGTTTAGACATCAAGGGTGGTACCATAACAAATTAGTGGAGCATACAGGAGTTTATCTGTCAGATCCATGGAAAAGGGATGAATTTATGACCAAACAGGAGATAGAGAGCTAGCCTTCCTTTTAGCTGGTACTCCAGCAGTGTATCCACTTGTAGACCATTGGACCGGGATTTCACATTTAGAGTACTAATAAGCAAATTAAAGTTTATTGATGGTCTACTCTAAACACTACCTCTTAGCACTTTATACTCTGTGTTACCACTCTGCCACTATCATCGTAGAAGAAGAAAGATACCAGACTGGGGGCTGTTGTAATTTTTTTTTCTGTTTCATGGGTTTCCATGTCTCTCTCCCTACTTCCAATCATACCCATGTAACCAGCCTACCAAGATTATGACTCTATAGTTCTCTACCTTGCTATTGTTGTTACCATTGTTATTATTGTCATTCTTTGGCTTACCATTGGCTATAATATTTCCTCACATCATTAAATAGAGTTAGCTTTAAGTAAGATAATGGAACTTTCATGACCTACTTCATGTCATTATGAAGTCTTATGTGATCTTGGCTAAAAATTAATGATCTCTTCCCAATGGCTTATATGTTACTCCAGAGCCTATGGTTTCTTGAAATTCTTTACAAATATACAAAAAAAAAAAACCCTTTCAGCTACCACAAATTTCAGTAACACAGAGGTAGTAGGTTTTCCAGAAAGTCCTTATGAGATGGCAGATACTTGAGAGCATATTCATCCTTTGCCACTATAGGAAGACCTTGGCCAAACTACTATCAGTATCCCTTCTGTTTTCTGAAGGAATTAGGAATGGTATGTCAGTGGTTTTTGAAGTACCTTCCAAATCCATGATTTTGTGATTCTGGGACCTTGAAAGCTTGACAAAGAAATTTGAACATTGGTAAGTGGGAAATATTTTGAAACTTTTCCAATGCCTATAGCACTTAACAAAATACTGTGATGCTAGGTGCTCAGCAATTTTGTTATTGTTGATGATGATGGTGAATAAATGACATTCAACATAGAAGAGAAAGTATTAGAGTCAAGTATGAGAAGGGGGTCCTGGCTAGCTTAGTGGAACCCAAATGCCTCCGGAAGGCATGGGGGAATGTTTCATTGTTCTGTAATGACTCAGTTGATTACAGTTTTGTTTTGTTTTGTTTGATGCTGGTATGAAATTTATTGTCTAACCTATTTCTCTTCTTTTGGTATTAGTCTTGTTCCTTTGATATCATCATTTTTGTATGTAAGTAAATTCTTATTTTCTTTTGCTTTTCCCATTCTGGAATGTTGCATATTGATAAAAAAAAAACCATAGATGGGCATAATTAGTTTAAATTTGGCCACTCTTGCAATGCAAAATCTTAAAAGAGGTGTCTGGGAATTACATTTTCCCCTGAAAAGCTATAAATAGATTGTTAGTGACTGTGTTATAATCATCTTAAAAACAAAACCAACTACCCTAAAGTAGTTTTAGTTATGGATAGTGTCAATACTCAGGAGAGTCATCAATGAAAGAGGCAAAGCCTTCTTCTGCATTTTCATTGTTTAGCATAATAACCCAGGGATGACAATGTATTATTTCATGGTATCATATATTGCTGCGCTATACATTCTTTTTGATGTAGGTAAAGAGAATATATATATATATATATATATATATATATATGATTTAAACAAACAAACTTGCTTTATTTTCTCCCATTTAAAAAAAGATTTTAAGCATTAACAGAAGTATTTACCATAGAGTACACTGGACTTTATCTTAAATTACTCCCTTCTAAGTTATATGTTTTCTTCTAAATTTTATGAAGTACTCCATCTTTCAAAAATAGTAAGCTGTATGTTGTTTCTAGTACTTACATCCTCTTGCCCCATTCAATTTATGTGTTATCAGTTTGGGCTGTTGCTGTATGGGAGAAAGTGCCCTGTATTTGGTATTAGAAAACCAGAGTTCACATACCAGGTTTGTCAAATGTTTATTGTGTGACCTTGGGCATGTTCCTTACATTTCTGGGACTTAGTTTTCTTAACTATACAATTAAGGCATTATATTAAGCTGATTAGATTTAATCCTAGCCTCTATCATTTGGATCTACAAAATAATAAAGCTCCTTCCCTTAGAAGGAGCATCCTCTCCCCCTGTGCTAGTCGTGTGTACAGATGTGGAGTGTTAAGAAATAACATTATGGTTTTCTTTTATGTTGTAAGAGAGGGATGTTTGATGGCTGTATATTATATATACCCAATTACTATAGATTTTAATATATATCACATGTTATATTATACATTATATGAACATTATACAGTACACATTAAATATGTATACAGTATATTTGTCCTTAACTTTCATTTTTTTCCTTTATTTAGAGTAACAGTTCTCTCAATATTACATAATCTGTGCTCTTATGTTTGCTTAGATACCTGGAAAGAAAGATAGTGGTGAAGTCTCACCAAAAAAAGAGTAGATTCTTTTGCTAAAAAGAAAAATTACAAAAATCCCTTGTGTATATTTGGAATGAAAGATGAACACAATGGCTTCTTTGTCTTTTGGTAAAAGAAGGAAATAATTCAAAAAGACCATTTGAAATATTCACCAATATTTGTAAAGAGAGAATTAGATGGTTATAGCATAATTTGTTCCACCATCTCATATTATTTTTAGAAGACAGCTAGCACACTTACAAAAGTTAGACTGTCCTGCATGTGAATTTTTAAAATAGTCTTTGGGTAGATGCAAACACATCAGAACTGAATTAATGGACAGGCTTTAGCATCATCTCCATCATCATCACCATCACCCTCACCATCACCATCACCATCACCCTCACCATCACCATCACCATCACCATCACCATCACCATCACCATCGCCATCGCCATCACCATCACCATCACCATCACCATCACCATCACCATCACTATCACTTATATGGTGCTTTTAGCCTTGTAGAGCACTTCATAAAATGTTATTTCATTTGATATTAGTGATGGGGGTGGGGAGGTCCTCCTTAATGTTTTAATATGATTCTGACATAATGAATACAGAAATATCCTATCTGTAGGAGATAAGGAAGGCTTGAATTATAAGGACTGCAAGGACACAATGTAATAAAGTAGGCAAAATACTTGATATGAAATCAGAGATCTTGAGTTTCAAACTTAGAAGGTCCATGTAGATATATTTTCACCTTTTAAGAACAAAAGTGAGTAAACAGCAGCAATTGGGGCATCTAATTATTCTTTGTTGCTGGTAATAACGAAGCTGGCAAAGTGGCTTAAGAGTATTGTAGACTTGTGACCATCAGGATCATAACTTAGCCTTGAGTCACAATATTATAGAGTGTGAGTGGCAGCATTTCAGAGTAAATAGAGGGTAGCTGTTGGTGTCAGGAAGACTTACTTTAAGCCTCACCTTTAACACATCCAAGCTATATGACTATGGTCATGTTGCTTAATCTTCTCAGTGCCCTAGACAATTTTTATATAAACTGTAAGTAGCAAAATAGTTGCCTATCAGAGATATGCCCTGGCAGAGGGAGTGAACTTACTGAGAGTACCCTATGCCAATGAGATCATAGTTCTTAATACAATCCTTGCAACATGAGAAATTTATCAACAAGTGTTCGATCTCCTTAGCAGATGTGATGAGTTTTTGAAGACACTCAGCTTCCAGAGAAGCTTTTCAAGATTATAAAAAGACTCTATGATAGATTGATCAATTTTATCAAAATTTATGATGTAATATCTGACTAATTTTCCAGGACCAATGGATCAAAGATGAATTATACAATGGATTTTGTTTGTGAATCATGCAATAATGGGATTTTTAATTATATGGAAATTCAGACATCATTGAATCCAGTGAGCTAGCCCCTATGGAGTTTTAGAGTAATTATAAAGGATTTATGAATCCATAGGTACACAAAGCTTTGCCATTTTAATTGTTATTTAGCTCTAAAAGGAGATGTAGGATGACTCAAAATGTGTAATTAAATATGTTGTTATTGTTGTCTAGTTGTTCACTTATGTGTTGCTCTTTATGACCCCATGGACCACAGCACACAAGGACCTTCCATCCTCCAGTACCTCTCAAAGGCTGTCCAAGATCATGTTTGTTGCTTCCATGACATTATCCATTCATCTCACCCTCTGATGTCCCTTTCTCCTTTTGCCTTTAATCTTTTCCATCATCAGCGTCTTTTCTAATGTGTCCTGTCCTCTCATTATGTGGCCAGAGTATTTAAGTTTCAGCTTTAGTATTTGACCTTCCAGTGAACATTCTGAATTAATTTTTTAAGTATTGACTGGTTTGATCTCCTTGCTATCCAAGGAACTCTCAAAATGCTTCTCCAGCACCACATTTTGAAAGATCCTTATAGTCCGAATCTGACAGCCATACATTACTACTGGAAAAAACACAGCTTTGACTATACAGACCTTGCTTGGCAAGGTAATGTCTCTACTAGATGTTGTCCAGATTTGCCATAGCTTTCCTTGGAAGCTCCTTGGAAGCAAGGAACCGGCATCTTTTAATCTCATAGCTGCAGTAAATGTTTATAGCGATCTTTGAGGCCAAGAATGTAAGATCTGATACTGGTTCCATTTCTTCTCCCTGTATTTACCAGGAAGTGATGGGACCAGATGCCATGATCTTAATTTTTTGATGTTAAATTTCAAGCCAGCTTTTTAACTCTCCTCTTTTACTCTCATTACGAAGTTCCTTAATTCTTCATTTTCTGCCTTCAGAGAGCGTATTTGAGATTGTTGATATTTCTTCTGGCAACCTTAATTTATATTTGTCCAACTTGGTATTTTGCATGATGTACTTTGCATATAAGCTAAATAAATAAGGTGACAATATATAGTCCTGTGATACTCATTTTACAATTTTAAATCAATCAGATGTTCTGTGTTTGGTTCTAACTGTTGCTTCTTAGCCTGCATAGAGGTTCCTCAGGAGACAAGTAACATGATCTGGTCCTCTCACCTCTTTGAGGCCACACTTTTTATTTTTGCTTAGGCAGTTGGGGTTAAGTGACTTGCCCAAGGTCACACAGCTAGTAAGTGTCAAGTGTTTGGTCTGAGGTTGGATTTGAACTCAGGTCCTCCTGACTTCAGGGCCAATGCTCTATCTACTGTGCCACCTACCTACTCCAAGGCCACATTTTGTTGTGATCCACACAGTCAAAAGCTTTAGTGCAGTCAATGAATCAGAGGCAGATAGTTTCTGGAATTTTTTTTGCTTTCTCTAATCAGTGAATATTGTCCATTTGGTCTCTAGTTCCTCTGTTTCTTTAAAAACCAGCCTGCTCTTGTGGTAATTCTTGATTCATATATTGCTGAATCCTAGTTTGCAGAATCTCAAGTATAACCTTTCTGGTATGTAAAATAAGCACAATTGTTTAGTAATTTGAACATTCTTTGGCATTGCTTTTTTTAGGATTAGGGTGCCATCTGATCTCTTCCAAACTAGTGCCATGAGCTTTCCAAATTTGTTGGCATATTGAGTGCAGCAATTTGACTGCTTCATCTTTCAGTATTTTAAATAGCTTAGTTGGAATTCCATCACCTCTAGTAGCTTTATTGTCATCAATGCTTCCTAAGGGCCACTTGACTTCATTCTCCAGGATGCCTGGCTCTAGATTGGTAACTGCACCATCATGGTTATCAATGATGCTAAGATCTTTCTTGCATAGTCTTTTGTGTATTCTTGCCACCTCTTCTTAACATCTTCTACTACTGTTAAGTTCCTACCATTTTTGTTTTTACCATTCCCATTTTTTGCGTGAAATGTCCTCTTGATACCTTTGGTTTTCTTGGAGAGGTCATTTATTTTTTTCATTCTACTGTTTTCTTCTATTTCTTTGCATTATTTATTTAAGAAAACCTTCTCTGTCCTTGTTCTTCTCTGAAATTCTTCACTCAGTTTGGTATATCTTTCCCTTTCTCCTTTCCCTTTCACTTTCCTTCTTTCTTCAGCTATTTGTAAAGCCTCATCAGAAAGTCACTTTGCTTTCTTGCTCTTCTTTTTCTTTGTAATGTTTTTTTTTATTGCTGCCAGTACAGTATTGTGAACCTCTGTCCATAGTTCTTCAGGCACTGTATTTACCATATCTAATCCCTTTAATCTATTCATTCCTTCTACTTCATATTCATAAGGGATGTTATTTAGGTCATACCTAAATGATTTCATGGTTTTCACTACTTTCTTCAATTTAAAGTTTGATTTTATAATAAAAAGCTCATGATATGAGCCACAGCTAGCTCCAGTTTTATTATAATTGATTGTATAGAGCTTCTCCACCTTCGGCTGCAAAGTATATAATTAATCTGATTTCAATATTGACCATCTGGTGATGTCCATGTTTTAGAGTCACCTTTTGGGTTGTTGAAAAATAGCGTTTGCTATGATCAATGAATTTTGTTGAAAAAACTTCTATTAATCCCTGGCCTGCTTCATTTTATACTCCAAACCCAAACTTGCCTGTTATTCCAACGTCTTTTGATTTCTTACTTTAGCATTCCAATCATGTGACTTTTTTAATTTTGGTGTTATTTCTTTCTAGAAGATGTTGTAGGTCTTCATAGAACTTATCAACTTTGGCCTCTTTGGCATCAGTGGTTAAAGTACAGGTGGAGAACCTGTGGCCTTAAGGCCATATGTAGCCTTCTAGACCCTTGGGTGTGGCCTTTTGACTAAGTCCAAGTTTTACAGAACAAAGCCTTTTATTAAGGGGATTTGGTTTTGTTTGGATTCTATCAGAAGGCCGTACTTGAGGACCTAGAGGGCCATATATGACTTCAAGGCTGCAAGTTCCCCATCCCTGGGTTGGAGCGTAGACTTGTATTACTGTCATGCTGAATAGTTTGCTTTGGATTTGAACAGATACCATTCTGTCATTTTTGAGATTATACCCTAGTATTGATTTTCTCACCCTTTTATTGACTATGAGAGCTACCCCATTTTTTCTAAGGAATTCTTGCTTACAGTAGTATATGTAATGATCACCTAAATTAAATTCATCCAGTTCACCAATTTAAGTTCACCAATAACCAAGAGGTCTATGTTTGACTACCTCCAGCTTACCTTGGTTTGTGGATCTTATATTCTAGATTCACAAGTAAATATACCTTCTATAAAATGAATAAATATATCACACATGTATGAATAATTATTTTTCCAAATGCATGCAAGTTTTCCTTTAAATACAAATTAATTAATTTAAATACAAATTAATTGAACTACAAATTTAATTAAATTTTAAAATACAAATTAATTTTAAAGGATCAGTATGTTTATAGTTATTGTCATTGTGGATTTTCTCAATCTATGGATACCAAATAATTAGAGCTAACATTTATATAGAGCTTTAAGTTTTACAAAACATTTAAATTTTACAGAACATGTAAATGTTCTGTTTATACATGTTATATTATTATTATTATCCTCATTTTATGGATGAAGGATTGAAACTGAAACTACTGAGGGTAACTGACTTGCTCAGGGTCACATAGCTAGTATCTAAGTCAGAATTTGAACTCAGGTCCTCCTGGTTCCAAATACTGTTCCTTATCTACTATGGTATCAAAACTATGACTACTTATAATATAATTGCTATTGTGTGGCTTCTCTCTCTCTCTTTTTCTTTTTATAAATTCATATATTGAAAATTGCTAACCTAATTTACACATCTCATTTTATAGAAGAAGAAAGTAAAGCCTAGAGTAGTTAAATGGTTTGCCAAATATCACAAAGCAAGTCCATTGGGATTCATAGACAAATTGGGACAAGTATCCAGGTTTCTTGACTGCTTAATCTATTTCATGAGGTTTTTTTTTGGGTGCCCAACAATGTATCTATATGCCCATTTAAGAGTCTGCTTCTAGTCATCTGAGAAACTTTTCTTTTCTTAGGGTATAAACATCATTAAATATCTTAGGGATAGCCCAGGGATCTTTCTTTGCAGATGACTTTGCTTTCAAAGTGGATATTTCAGTGATTATACAACACAAATCTCTGTTCCTGCATTTCTCTAAATTGAATTGGCCCCTAAGGGTAGTAAAATAAATTATATTTAATATTTTATTTCCTAGTGACGACATCTTGCTATGTGTAATCTATATAATTATTGCACATCCCTGGACCCAGAATCCTTCAAATGGACAACTACCTCATAAGATGAAGTTTTTCCCACTAACACACACCCATATCAATCATCCAGCCAATAAATCTTTATTAAGCACCTTCTATGTGCCAATAACCCCTACACAAGGTGAGATTTTAGTTGGGAATTGAAGAAAGGTAAGAAAGCCAAGAAGTGGAATTGAGAAGTGAGTGAATTCCATGCATGAAAAACAGCCAGTGAAAATGTGTAGAGTTAGAAGATGGAGTGTTTTGTTAGAGGAACAGCAAGGAAGCTAGTGTAGAGTGTAAGGCATAAGAAGAATGGAAAGATATGTGTGTCTCTCTGTGTGTGGGTAGTATTTGAGGGGTTTTAATTGCAAAATAAAGGATTCTGTATTTGATCTTGGAAGTGATAGAGAATTACTAGAGTTTACTGAGCAGGGAGATGGCCTGGTGAGACCTGTGCATTAGAAAAATCACTTTGGTGATTGAGTAGAGGACAGACTGGAGTGGGGAAGAATCTTGTAGCAAACAGACCAACTAGCAGGTTATTGCAGGAGTGAGAAGATGAGAGCTTGCAATAGGGAGGTGGCAGTATTGCAGAGAACTGGGTATATTTATTACATGGTAAGATCTCTTGACTTCATCTTATCTGCCTCCTATGTAGATATGTTTATGGGTGTGAGGACCCCAAAATCATACCATATGGTCCTGCCCAAATGAATTCAACCCAAGCCTTCTTTCAGCCAAGGACAAGTTTTATTAGAGATCCACCATATTGGCCAGACTCTTAAGGAATCTGAACATTTGTGAGCTATTGGCTTGATTTTAAGAAATCTGAGCCCTTGGCTAGACTCTTAAAGAATATGAGCACCTTAGTGGAGACAAGATGGACCTTGTATACAGAAAGACTGTGGGGGAGGGATGTAGGAGTGGCCAAGTAGTTTGGGGTGACTGGAGGAGGGGTCTAAGGAGGATCTTGATGGGAGTGGCCAGTAAGCTAGGGTGAGCATAACACCAGGGACCTGTGGCCAAGGGATAATGGAGTCTAGACAGGATTAAGGGTGGGAAGTGGCCAGGGTCAATGAGGAGGTAACTGAATAGAATTGGGAAACTTGGCATAGCCACAATGAAAGGAAGCCTTAGGTAACCTCTAGAAACTTCCTTGATCAAGTAGAATTCAGGGAGAGTTCAAGGTGGGGTTTTCTAGGGCCCACAGACAAATGGGACCCAAATTCTTTTTGGGGTAAGAGGCAAATGTCTGAGCTTGGACCCATACCCCATCATTAATGACCTGATTTTATACATATGCAAATGTAAAAGCACTCTAAGGAACTGTCCTTGAGTGAAGTTGATAGGATATAAGCTGTGAAATTCTGAATTTTGGTTAAAAAATGGTTTAGTGGAAAGAGTATAGGAGAAATGACTTCTCCTCGTTCTTTCCACCAACTAGTTTGCAACCATAAGGAAATTTGATTCTTCTGCTACATGATATCATTAAGGAAGTAAAGAAGTGATTTATTTATGGGAAGAGTATGCATATTTAAGATATGCATAATTAAGCAGAGGAACATATTAAAACTATCCATTGCTTAGAGACATATTGAAACAAAACTTCCAATGATAAGTCATATATGAGAAACTAAGTCACTGAGAAACTATTAGACAGCTCAGTCTGATGAACAGCAGTGAGCAACCTGACTACTGTTCATGTACAAAGGCTTCCAGCAGACCACTTATCCAAGATGCAAAGATATAAGCAACTATTTAAAAAAAATTATGAGAGATCAGTTTTCCCATGTGCCCATGAACCTTGGTCTTGGGAGCTTGTATATGCATGTGCCCATTGTCAATAAACAATTATTTAAAACCTACCATATGCCAGGAATTATGCTAAGTGCTGGAGATGTAAAAAAGGGCAAAAAGTAGTACCTGCTATTAAGGAACTCTTGTATGATGGAGGAGACAACATGGGCACAATTATGTAGGAGATTAATTGGAAATAATCAACAGAGGGAAGGCATCAATATTAAGGGGTACTGGGAAAGGGTTCTTGTAGCAGGTGGGATTTTAGCAGAAACTTGACGGAAGGGAGGGGGGCCAGAAGGTAGAGATGAGGAGTGACAGCATTCCAGTCATGGGGAACAGCCAATGAAAATGTTCAGAGGTAGGAGATGGAGGGTCTTGTCCCAGGAACAGCAAGGAGGCCATTGTGATTATACTGAAGAATATTTAAAGAGGGGGGATGGTGGAGTACAAGGTCTAAGAAGAGTAGAAGGATATGTGTGGGGCAGGTTATGAGAAGCTTTGATTCCTAAACCGAGGGGTGATAAGGAGTCATTGGACTTTATGGAAGTTTGAAGGGTTACGTGGCAAGACCTGTACTTCAGTAAGATCACTTTGATAGCTGAATGGAGAATGGACTGGAGTGAGGAGAGACTTGTGGCTGGGAGACAACCAGCATGAAGTAATAAGGACCTGCACTAGTGGCAGTAATGTAGGAGAGTAAGAGGTACATGCAACTGACAGCATCCATCATTAATATCTTTTTTGAATAGAAAACACAATGATATTGATGGGGTATGGGTCCAAGCTGAGACCCTTGCCCTTACCCCAAAAAAGAATTTGGGTCCCATTTGTCTAAGAGATTCTCTTGAATTCTCCCACTTGATCAAGGAGGTCTCTGGCTTTCCCCTGAAGCTATAGTCCCATCAACTGGTCTTTTGTTATTGGCTATGCCCAATCTCCCATATCTGTTACCCTTAATCTAGCCTAGCGTTCCACTGTCTTACCTCCCTATGGCCCCCAGACATTTCCCACCCTTAATCCTTCTCCCTTGGCCATGTGGTTCAGGTCCCTGGCATTCCTGGCAGAGTACTTGGCCACTCCATCTTGTCTGCACTAAGGTGGTCAGATTCTTTAAGAGTGGCCAAGAGCTCAGATTTTTACAATCTAGCCAATAGTTCATAGATGCCCAGATTCCATAAGAGTCTGACTAATATGGCAGATTTTTAATAAACATTGTCTTTGGCTGAAAGGAGGCTTGTGTCAAATTCTTTCAGGCAGGACCTGTGTGTCATGATCTCGAGGTCCCAGCACCCCTAAACCTCTAAACCTCATCAATATTACTACCAATCATCTGGTCATTTCAGAGAATACAACTCTGGTTGAAAGAAGTCTTATTTAATCATCCTGCTTTGGTGTGGATATGTTGTCATCTGAATATCTTGAGGGAATAAATCAATGAGATCACAGATCCATGGAAATATTGAAATAAATTTTACCTTAGGTTTGAACAACCAGACCAACATAGCAGTTCCCCATTGGCCCTATTCCTAAACTAACTAGGGCCCACTGTATAGGTGAGAGACATTCTACCAATTACCTCATCTCTAGCTGTAATCCCCACCCTCTCTGATCCCATCAAGATTTTCTTATGTCAACCACATAAATAACCAGGATCACTAGGCATTGTAGCTAAAACCTCCTATATTAAGTTGTCCCACTTATTAGAATGTGGAGTCTTTGGGTAAGGAATATCTCATGTTCTTACTTGTATCACTAGTGCTTAGCACAGTGCTTGACATATAACAAGTGCTTAATAAATGTCTTTTCATTTCATTCTTTTATAGTCTATTGAGGTTGTTTTAAATCCTAATTTGTTTATTCAGTATATAAATTATTCCAGTTTGGTATAATCTACAGATTTTATAATGAGGTCATCTCTCCTTTTATCTAAGCCATTTATTTAAAAATTTGAACACTTTTAATGCCAAGGAAGAGGATATATAAGAGAGGAAGGCCAAGGGCAGAGTATTATGTTACTTTTATATTTAAGGGCACAAGGAAGATCCAGGTGAGAAAATGTAGAGCAAAAGGTCAGACAGATGGCAGGAGAAAAAGGACAGTGTCTACAATACTCTACTAATCTAGTTACTCCATGAAGAGAATGAAATGACACAAAGCTGGCATGACCTGTTTTCAGGCATGCTGTCTTTCAGTGATCCTTGTTTACCTTTCTAAATAAACATCCCTTAGATAAAGGGTTCTCAAATTTTATCTAGCATGGAAACATCACTGTTGCCCCTTTTAAAAAAATTAGTATGTTCTCTCTTTTCCTATTTTTGTAGTCTTTCAAAGATCACTGACAATGGCTCAGAAATATTATCTGTTCGTTTTCATTTCTAGGACAATGGCTTCTACCTGGAAGGATGGCCATTGAGTTATTGCAAGGAGGTCTGAGAATTCACATGTACCACATAGTCATTTATTTAGCAAATTGGCCTTCTTTAGACTGAATCAATGTCTCATATTTTCAAATGTTTATAGATGCTGTTGTGAAATTTGAATTTATTCAAAATCATTACTGAATTCATTGTAGCTTTATTCCTCCATTTTATGAGTGCAGTGGATACTAATCTGATTAGTATTACACGGAGGAGGGAGTCTTTGAAATGCCAAGGAAGAGGATATATAAGAGAGGAAGGCCAAGGGCAGAGTATTATGTTACTTTTATATTTAAGGGCACAAGGAAGATCCAGGTGAGAAAATGTAGAGCAAAAGGTCAGACAGATGGCAGGAGAAAAAGGACAGTTCAGATCAAGGGATCAAGGCTATGACAAAGAGTCATGTGTGTCTCTTCATGACCGCATTTGGGGTTTTCTTGGCAAAGATACTGAAGTGGTTTGTTATTTCCTTCTCATTTTACAGATGAGGAAACTGAGGCAAACAGGGTTGAGTGACTTGACCAGGGTCACACAGTTAGTAAGTGTCTAAGGCTGGATTCGAACTCAAGAAGACAAGTCTTCCTGACTCTAATCCCAGCACTCTTTCCACTGTGCCAAATGCTGATAAGCCAAAGAGAATGAGGATTGGGCATTGTATATAGTAATTTAGAAGTCTTTGAGAATCTCTGATGGAGCAGTTTCAGTAGCCTGGTAGGGGTTGAATTATGATGAGAAGGGATCAAGACATGAATATTTTTTTCCTAAAAAGCTTACTGTCAATTTGTTATGGGAAGCACACAAGTTGGGACTTGCGAGTAACAACCCTAGAAACTCAGTCCCTCAGGATTATCCCTGAAACCCTGGGACTACTATTATTCAGGTAGTTTCTATGGAACCAGTCTGCTGATATGAGTAGGAGTTGAAGTAGACCTGAAGGTAGTACATCATAAGTTTGGCAGCAAGTGGAAGTGAAGAGGTCTAGAGGTTTGGGGTGCTGGAACCCCAAGATAGTGACATGGGTCCTTCCTGAATGAATTCAACTCAAATCTTCTTCCAGCCAGAGAAAAAGTTTATTAAAGATAAAATCATACAGGCCAGACTCTTAAGGAATCTAACGCACATAGGGACAAGTAGGCATGAGAAAGTCTCAGCTCTTTTGGGCATGAGAGAGTCTCAACATTCGAATTTGGGCCAGGGTGGATCTTATTATATACAATAAAGTAACTTTGGGTGGCCAGAGGAGGGGGCTGGGAAAAGGGTCTAGGTGAGAATTCTGATTGGAAGGTCTGAGAGATTGAATAGACCATGGGAATAGATAATGAAGGGACCTGGAAGGTAGAAGTTTGAAAGGCATCTGCATAAGATCAAAAGGTGGGGCTAGGGCTTTCAAAGGGAGATAAGGAGAGTCGATAAGGAATGTAAAAAGTTTAAGGGTTTTCTGGGGCCTTTAGACAAACGGGAGCCAAATTCTTTTTGGCGAAAGGAGCAAAGGTTTCGGCTTCTGAAACTGAATGATGGGCCCATACCCCATCAGAAAGAGAAGAATGTAGCAGAGTTGAGGGAAGGTTCCTTAGAATAGGAGAATCCTGAAATATTGGTAGACAGTGGGCAAGGAGCCAGAGGAGAAAGAGAAATTGAAAATATTAAGGAAGGAATGACTGATGAAAGAAAGAATCTAAAGGGGAAATGGGGGGAAAATGAGTTAGTCTTGGCAAGGACAAGAGCCACTTCTTTTGATACAATGTGAAGGAAAAGAGAGGATGAGTTTAACAAATGCATTTTGATTATTGCAACATTTTGAATGTATTTAAGGTCCTTTGTTAAACAAATATTTTTGAAGAAGGTTAGAAAATGCGTCATGATTCACATGCTCCTTTGCTGTAGAAGTCAAGATAAATGAAAAATATAACCTGAGATGAAAGGGAATGACAAGACATTGATTGTTCCTCCCAGAGTGACAACTCCAAATAAAAACTCTAGCTGACATGGAGCTGCTATATAACAGTTGAAGTATCAACCCTTTATTTGTACAATAAATGTATAAATGTATATTTTTGCTGTGAGTTCATTTTCCTTACCTAACTTCTCCTTCTCAACATCTCTGACTTGAGCGCATGTCAGTTTCCTTTTGTAGCCCTCCGTGTTTATTGATCAGGCCCTGTCACCACAGTGCTTGTCCTTATCTGCAATTGAACCCTCCACCCTTGGACCCTCCCATCCTACTTTCTATGATACCCATTCACCCCTTCACCTGGACTGTCAGAATAATGAAGGCTTGATTTCAATACTTTCCCTCATTTCTCTGTTCACTGCTCTGCAGGTTAATGCAGATTCCAAACTTCAACAAGCAGCTGTTAAACATGTCATTAACACTGCTTCGGCTGCAAATGAAACTCTGCTATTGGGATTACTCTGGGAGCTATAGTTTGGTGATGAGCTTTGTCAATCACAGCTGACCTGCTGTGTACAGAATGGAACTCAGATTATCTTCTTTCTTCCTCAGACTCTTGTCATTTTTTTCACAAAGAATTACTATTCTACTCCCTGAAAGATTGATTACTTGCACAAATAAGAGAGTCTGAGACATTAATACAAAATTCACAGGCTTTTCTTTATCTCAAACCTGCAACTCCCTCTACATTTCCTCCTGGTAATTATATTAGAATTGTGTACACTAGGAATTGCCATCTGATTATTATGAAACTAGTTTTGTCATGACAAAAATGAGCTTAAGTCTTGTTTTTTTGGAAAATGATCAGTACAGTGCACTGGATGAGAGAGAAGGAGATTAAATCCAACTTGCTTTCATCCATGAATGCTTTCATCTCTTTTTCAAACACAGGAAATGATTACCACTGCTATAAGCTCCAGTTCATATGAGTGAAAAAGGATAAGAAAATATTGAAAATTCTGTAACCAACAGTAGGACATAATATAGGTCCCTGGCACCCACTGAGAGACATGTACTTTATTTTTCCATACTGCCAATGTCAAGGGTTTCATATTTTAAAGTTTGCCTTACATTGAGGTGTACTGGGAAGATGTTAATTAACTTTTCCTTTTTAGTTGAGTTTTTTTTTAATTACCACAAAGTAAAACTGAAGCAATGGCTTTCAGACCTGATGGTCATTGGTTACCTGTCAATGACTATTCACTTCTCAATTCTCGAGCTTCCCGGAGTCGTCCTTAGAGAGGTGAGATGTTCTTCAAGAAGTATATGAAACATCTGAATGTATTGCAAAACACAATAATTAGATGTTTTAGACAGATTTCACTTCTTATAAGTTTCATTTTTATGATTTTATCTAATTGGGTCTTTGTTTTCCTTTCACAAAATGCTAGGGATGCTTTTACAATAGAGATGCAATTCATTATCTAAAGTAGTCTCTACAATGATATTCATTTGAAACTGGGGCAGACAATGACATTAAACACTGCTCTATTGTTGGATAGATTGAATTAACTTTCCTTGAGGTTCAATTTACCCATCTGTGAATTTCACTCACAACCTTCAAGAGATTGCATACATAGGATGAAGATGTTGAAACTTTGATGTCCATTGGGCTTGGAGTAAGAAGAGTGAAGATTTACATCCTATCTCAGTCCTTTAGTATCATTATAATCATGGGCAAATCATTCAACCTCCCTGACCCTTGTTGTTTTCATTTGTAAAATAGGTTAATATTTGCCCTGCCTACATCAAAGTGATTTCCCCAAAGCCCAGGGCTGACCATGTCACTCTTTATTCATAAAATGTGAGAGACTGTCTATCACCTCTAGGATAAAATATAAACTCTTTAATAGTTATCATTCAAAGCTTTTTTACAACCTAGTCCTAATGTACCATTCTAGCCTTGTTACAAATCACTCCTCTTCATGCACACTAATTCTCTATACACCTTGTTACTGGTCCTTACACAACATGTCACATTCCATTCTGCTGCCTTTGCAATTTGTTTCTACATTGGGCAATGCAGTTCCTTCCTTCCTTCCTTCCTTCCTTCCTTCCTTCCTTCCTTCCTTCCTTCCTTCCTTCCTTCCTTCCTTCCTTGCTTCCCTTTTTTCCTTTTTACCTTTTTACCTTTCCTCTCCCCTCTCTCTCCCTCCTTCCACATAAGGAAACATGCCCTTACCTGCAGGTGCTCCACCCAAAGGTACACAAATTTTGATTGCTGAAACCTAGCAAGATATCTTGGGGTTCACAGGCTAGAACTCTTTTTGTTTAGTGGACCATGCCTTAAACCCAAATCACTCTGACTTTCATTAATTGGCCTGCAGTAGGTACCAGCCTAAGCCTCACTGAGTCATTGTTTGGGTTCTGATGGCTCAGAATGAGTATAAATAGCAATTGTTTCTGTTGGTGAGAAATCCACTCCCAGATTTTTTTTTTGACTAGGTAAAAGAGACCATTCTTTGCCTCATTTTTACCTATCCTTAATCACACATTCAGTGATTAAGACCTGGGAGAGACCTTAGCTTAAAAAGGCCAAGGTCTCCCACTATATTGGGGCCATCTCCAGTGTCCTGATCTATATCTTGCCACTGGACCTAGATGGCTTTTGTGGAGAGAGTGAGGCTGGTGACTTTGTACAGTCCTGCTTCACTTGAATTCAGTTTACTTCCAAGTCATGACATCACCTTCCTAATGTCATGGTCCTCTTCCAGAATGAAGGACAAACAACAACGACATTTGGAACGTACTGCTTCTTCACCATTGCCTCAGAGAAGTCCTCATTTCCTCCCCCAGAAGCTAAACACCAATTTCTACATGCCAACTTTCCTGATCCACCCCCCCATCCTATCAGCTAATGCATCCTCCTTATCTTATCTATTTTTTGTATATTTACTATATATTTGTTTATGCACATGTTTATCTCACTGATAGCATGTTAACGCTTTAAGGACAGTCACCCTTATTTTTGTAGCCCCAGCATCTAGCACATTGTCTGACACATAGTAGGTGCTAAATTAATGCGGATTGATAGAATAATTGTGAGGAAAATGGTTTGCACACTGTAAAGTGAGCTATTGATTAAACAGGAAATGTATTCTATGTTAGGACATCTCTGGAAAGCTGAATGTGGTGAGAGACAGAGAGAGACAGAGAGAGAGAGACACATAGACAGAGAGATGGGGGTAGGGAGAGGGAGAGAGGGAAAAAGGGAAAGAGAGGGGGAAGGAGAGAGGAGGAGAGAAAGATAGGAGAGAGAAAGAGAGGGAGAGGGGAGAGAGGGAAAGGGGAGAGAGAGAAGACAGGTGAGAGAAGAGAGAAAGACAGAGATAGACAGAGACAGTGACAGTGACAGAGAGATAGAGAGAGGCAGAGACAGAGATACAGAGACAGAAAGAGGTCTAGGATCAGACAGGCAGGTGAATGGGAGGAAAGTATAGCATTGTAAAGAATGTCATTGCAAACAATAGAGATGCTTTTGCTGGGCTGCCAGGAACTCTGAAATCTGGCAGAGAAAGCAGGAGGGGATCAAAAAGAAAGAAATAAGCAGGCAGAGCAGTAAGACGTTCACAAAACAAAGTCTGTAACCATAAGCGATTTGGGTATTTCATATTTTTGACTCATTAAAGTTTTGTGAACCCCAAATAGTGCTTTTCAGCATTCAATTTTTTTCTCCATTGATTTTAATTAAGCTCACCATAGGATGGCAAACCTGACAAATGTGGAGAGGTTTGTTTTTTTTAAAATTCTTTAAAAAAAAGCCATTTAGCTTCTAAGGCAAGAATTCCTGGATTTTTCCACATCTTATTCAAAATGATTTTTGCTTCTGTCACGTGGCACAGTTTAAAAAATGAAATAAAGACACATTCAACTGCCACACCATAAATATTTTCCACTCGGTGACTGTGAAAATTACCATATTATCTCTTGATTCAGATGTGTCATATGGACCCTGGGATACAGTAACTTCTGTGTAGGAACTCACGCTTAGGGAGCTCAGAGATGGGCTATGCTTACATACTCCCATTTAGATGTCTAGTCACATGGGCTTGTCTGTACTTTGCTACCATTTTCTCTTTCCTTCCAGGACCAAAGATTGGGTAGTAGCTTTGTCTTCTACCTAAACAAAATTATACATAGTGAATGCAGGTTTTGCTTGTAGGTGATTGGTCATTTAAATTAATATGTTATGGATTATGGGTTATGGATTGCCATGCCTGACAAAATGGCCGCTACTAATAGAATTCTAGTTTCATGAATACACCTATTACTAAATGAGCTGGGAGTAGAGCACAAGACAAACCATCTGTTCATGGGGTCCTTGAGGTAATAGGAGTACCTCCTGGCATCCCTTGTTGCCCAGAGATTTAGTGATAAAAGGCACAGAATTTGTCAAAGCTTTGTAAACTTTATTATTTATTTATTCATTCGTTCGTTTGTTTGTTTGTTTGTTTGGGCAGTCTGACTTTATTAGCCAAAGGCAGGCCAGGAACCTCAGGTGCTCTTGGGTGGGCGAGTTCTCTTCTTCTTCACCACCACTGGCTTCTGGCTCCGCAGGATGGCGCTGGCTCGGCGCAGAGCGGCCATGCGGACATCTTTCCGGTATTTATTCTAGCGGATAATGTGTCGGACGCTATTGAGGGTGGCCCGAGCATTTTTGTTGATTGTGGTCCTCACGTAGGAAGTGGCGGGCTTCCTCTGACCTGCCCGGCGCTTCAGCACCACCACGATGCTCCTGCCGTCCGCGGCCAGCTCGATGCCCACCGTCTTCCGGTGGATCAGCCCTTTGTAGCAGAACTAGGCCTTGAGGTTGTTGGGCTTGGTACTGTACATCTGCTTGTTGCGGTTGATCAGGAAGCTGGAGCAGTTCCGAAGGACCACCCATTGCAGGTGGGCCGACATGGCAACGGGGGGGGGGGGGGGGGAGCTGCTCGCGGCGGCTCCCGGAGGCGGAAAGGGCAAGGCTTTGTAAACTTTAAAACGCTATATAAATGCAAACTATAGTTATCCTTGAAAATCATGCCTGATTTAACTAGCTGTGTAAATGTAAACTCTGGGATCCAAAGCCCAAATGTTATAGTATTCCGCCCTATCCCAATTACCCCTTCTTTCCTCAGCCACCATTACCCAAAAGGTTATTAAAGCAACACACCTTTCAATTCAATTGCACAAACCTTTATTGAGTACCTACTATGTGCTGTGTGCTAGCAGTATAAGTGTAACTACTCTTAACTTTGCTCTACAGGGGACAGCAGAGGAGGACAAATATTGGCCCTGTGTTTCTTAATCAATCCTGTCCATAACCTTTCTGATGTATTTGTAATGGTTCTGCCTTATCAAATCAACTATCCCACTTTCCAAAGAGATTCTTCCAAATCTTTTCACCTCTTCTGAAACCTCTCATGTTTCCCCTGTCCATTACCCTCTCAGATGAGAATCTTTCTTCATATTTTACAAAAATTTGAGGTCATTCACTATGACTTCCCTCTTTCCCCCTTTTTCTTATCTTATAACATGTATATATCTTCTTGCCACTGTCACGCCTGTCTCTGGTGATGGGGTGGCCTGACTCCTAACCAAGGCTCATCCCTCTACCTGCTTAAGCAATCCCATTTTTTCTTGTCTCCTCCAACATATTGCCCCCTTTGTCATCCACATTCTATTACTTCAATCTCTCTCCATCTACCAGCTCACTCCCTACTGACTACAAACATTCTTATGCTTCTTTGGCCTAAAAAACAAAACAAAATAAAACAAAAAAAACCCAACTCACTTGATTCTTCCACCCTACTAATCATCAGCTTAGTTCACATCTGCGCTCTGAAAAGGCCGTATACAAAGGCAATTCCATTTTCCTCTCACTCTCTTCTTAACCTCTTAAAATCTAGCTTCTGACTTTATTGCTCCACTGAAACTGCCCTCTTCAGAGTTACCAATGATCTCTTAGTTGTTAAATTTAGTGGCTTCTTCTGAATCCTCATTCTTCTGGGCCTCTCTTTGACACTGTTGATCACACTCTCTTCTCTCTAGGTTTTGGGGATACCACTTTCTCCCACTCTCCCCCTTCCGATTTGATCACTCCTTCTCCATCCAGCATTGCTGGATGCTCATTCAGACCATGCCTTCTCACCATAGGTGTCCTACAAGGCTGTGTCCTGGGCCTTCTCTTTTTCCTCTATACTACTTCACTTGGTGTTCTCTTCAGCTCCATAGATTTAATTACTTTCTGTATGCTGAGGATTCTCAAATATTTCCTATCCTAATTTCTCTGCTGACTTCTAATCTCACATCTACAACTGCCTTTTAGATATCTTGAACTGGATATCCAGTAGACCTCTTATATTCAACATGTCTAAAACAAAACTCATTATCTTTTCCCCTAAAACTTCTCCTCCTCCTCCCTCTTACCTCCTACTTTCCCTATTACTATAAAGGGAATTATCATTCTTCCAGTCCCTCAGGCGCACTACTTAGAGGTCATCCTCAACTTCTCATTATCTCTCATTTCCCATAACCAATCTATTGCTAAGGCCTGTTAATTTTACCTTTGTTACCTTTTTTGAATATACCCCCTTCTCTCCTTTGATACTGCTACCATTCTGGTGCAGGCTGTCATCAGCTTATGCTTGGAGTGTTCCAATAGCCTGCTAGTGGGTTGGCCTACCTCAAGTCTCTACCCCCTCCAATCCATTTTCTATTTGACCACTAAACTGATTTTCCTAAAGCACAGATCCAACTGTCACTTCCACCCCTTCTCAATAAACTCTACTTTTTTGTTGTCCCAGGATTAACTACAAAATCTTCTGCTGGTCATTGAAAGCCCTCCATAACCTAATTCACTCCTACCTTTCCAGTCTTCTTACACCTTACTCCCTGCCACATATCTTTGATTCAGTGGCACTGATCTCCTTGCTTTTCCATGAATAAGATGTTCCATCTCTCAGCTCTTAGGCATTTTCTTTGGCTATCCTTTATGCCTGGAATGCTCTTCCTTCTCATCTCTACCTACTACCTTCCTTCCTTGGATTTTTTTTAAGGCCCAAGTAAAATTCCATCTCCTACAGAAGTCTTTCCCAATCCCTCTTAATTCTATTACTTCCTTCTGTTGACTGTTTCCTATTTATCCTACAGATATGGCTGGTTTGTATATATTTGTTGGTTATCTCTCACATTGGATCATAATCTCTTTGAGGGCAGGGACTCTCTTTTGCTTCTTTCTGTATCCCCAGTGCTTAGCATAGTACTTGGCATATACTAGATGCTTAATAAATGTTTATTTACTGATTGAGTGATTGGTACCAAAGGGGCTAATCATTTTCTCTTCACCCCTCCACCCACATCCATCAGCTGTATCTGAACTACGAGTCTTCATCTACTAAACATCATGTTTGTTCTTTCTGCTTTAAGTCCAATTTGTAATTTGAGTGACATACATTCACTGGAAAGGGAAATGTCTTTCCATGTAAACATTTTATATTAGCATAAGCAAATGATGTAATTCAATTAAAGTTCATTTTTCAGCACTTTAATTGTGCTACTCCTCTTCCTGTGCTCAAAATGATATTTTTCAATATCTCATTTGGTCTTAGGTTCTTAATTCATGATGTAAACCCATGTGGGATGAACTTCCTTGATAGTTATGTTATCAGAATTTCTTTTGCCTTTTTTTTAGAGTTGATTTATCAAATAACTGTGCATTAAGTACCTCATACAACCTGAGCAAAGTACAATTCTAAAGGCTGTTCTTCTTCTCCATCAATCATCATTGTTACTATTTTTAGAGGAATCATAAATCTGTGTTTTTAGTAGTATTTGGGCCATAGCTCCCAAATAGAAGGCAGCGGTGGGACTGGGCTTTGTAGGAATATAGAATAGAGATGAGGTTTGGGCAGCCATTAAACTTTTTTATTCCTATGTGGCCCTAACTGCCCATTAGAAGGTGAACCAGAGGAGCCAAGGGAGCCCTAGGGCAGAGAATGTGGCTGGCCTTCCTTTACTCTGCATTGTCTTCTAAGAGGCAGCCTCCTAAGAAATCTCAGGTGGGAGAAATTTCAGTAAGTCATTCTTCCAGAGCAAAGACTTGGAGCAAGTTGTTGCATTTATTTTATAAAATGAGACTGCTTTATAGAGCATTAAACAAGTGTGCTCTCTTGACAAACCACAAAGCTCTGAATTGAAGACTGAGTCTAGATTGATTAAAAGTAGTTAGGTGTATACATTGGAATTAGGAGTCCTTTTCCCAAGGAAAGGAATTTCTGTGATGCAGGTTAGAAAATAGCTCTATGTCTCAAGATTTTTCAGTCAATTCTTTCTTCTTGTGGCTCACAGCATTCCCGGGGCTAAGGTGTGAGGTATCTTGTAAGCAGCATAAGATCAGTGTTTCTAGTCTTTACTTGATTTTCCTATAGCATCTTCCACTGAATTTTACAAAACATAGTTGTTATATTTTGACTTATAATATCTTTAATTTATATTGCTTATTGATGGCTTTTTCAGTGGTCAGAGTGCAGGGCCTAGGATCAGGAAGATATAAGTTCAAAATCAGCTTCAGACAGTTACTAGCTAGATGACCCTAGTTAAGTCACTTAACCTATATTTGCTTCAGTTTCCTCAATTGTAATATGGAGATAATAATAGTACTGACATCTCAGGGCTATATGAGGATAAATGACATAATGTTTGTAATACGTACCAGTGCCTGGTATATATTAAATGATATATAAATGCTTATTCCCTTCCCCAATGTATTACCTCTCCATTCTCTATCTCAGAGAACCATCCTTTATAACAAACAAAAAGAGAAAGGAACAACTCTGCAAACCACAATGGAAAAGGGGATGTGATTAACCAGTCAGATGATGGGAAATAGGTATTATAATATCCGATCATGGAGCTTATTTCCAAAACAAACCACACTACCTCTTCACCTATTATTTCCAAATACTTCTCCTTTTTGTTCCTTCTTATGACTGTATAGGTCTCCCTCTGCCCTTCCATGGCCTCTTCAGGATAGTTAGAACCTAACCTCAATGCAGTCATCCATATCAGCAGCAAGTGCTAGTAGGAAATTTATGTCCCTCTTTTTCGCTTCCTGGGAACCCACACTCTGTACCCCAGATCACCTTTTGGATGTAGTAGGTGCCCTTTGCTTGGGTCAATGCACTGAGGCATCAGCCAGTGAATAAAGATGTATCTCTCCCTTCTTCCCCAACTCAAATGTTCATTTTGGTAAGACAGAATGAATCATGTCACGTAGGATGAGTGGACATGAGTGTGTTGTCATCTGTATCACAGATCTTATATCCTTCCTTTTACCTTTTGCTAACTTCCCTATTACTGCTGAGGGCAGCACCAGTCTTCTCATCACCCAGTTTCACAGCTTTGATTTTATCCTTAAATTTTCATTTTCTTTTACCCCATGCATCTGATCAGTTGCCAAAATCTGGCCATTCCTACCTTCACAACACCTCTCATTTCCATCTCCTTCTCTCTGTTCCCCCAGCTGGCAACATAGGTCAGACCTCGTTACTTCTCACAGGGACTAGCCACCATTATTTTTAAAGGTAATTGGGGTTAAGTGACTTGCCCAGGATCACATAGCTAGTAAGTGTCAAGTGTTTGGTCAGAGGCAGGATATGAACACAGGTCCTTCTGACTTCAGGGCCAGTGCTGTATCCATTGTGCCACCATTTTTGTCTGCCTCAAATCTCACCCCTTCCCAATCCATCCTTTAGTTTATACAACTACCAAGTGACTTTCCTAAAGTACTCATCTAACCATGTAACTTCTTTACTGAGGAAACCCCAGTGGTTTTCCATTTATTCTATGATCAAATATTATTTTTTATCTCATACTTTTAAAAAATTCTATTTTTGTGTAAATTTCATAATAAACATAATTTTAGCAAAATAATATGTATGTAACTTAAAATAAGTAAATGTCTATCTATCTATCTATATTGGTGGCATATGTTGAAATATGTATATGATGATAGGAGCACACATTCCCCACCCCCCAAAAAATTGGAGATTACTGTTAAGAAGATGGGAGTTGTCTTTAAAGTGTAAATGTACGTTCACTAAAATAAGTCCTTTGTGGCCACAACCCACAACTGTGTGACTAAAGTTGCTTGATTTTTTTTTTTTGGCTAGTTACTTCTCAACAAAATAGAATGGGGAGACATGCAAAAGAATTAAAAAGAACTATTTGGGGTCAGAGAATGAAAGACATTTTTTTTTTTTGCCTGGGATATTTTTCAGGTAGGATTTGGTGTGTGAGTTGGGACTCAAGGGATATATAGTATTTCAACAGAGAGAAATTGGGATAACCTTCTTTGGTAAAGGATTATCGTGAGCAAAAGTAGGAAATCAAGAGGTGTATACTAGTAACTACTGTATCACATTTTGGCTGGAGCATTGAGTACCTGGAGGGAAGGAATAGTATGTAAATAATAATAGCATTTATATAGCTTTTAAAGTTAGTAGACCAAAAAAAATATTATCCTATTTGATCCTTACAACAATCCAGGGAGGTAGGTGCCATTATTATTGCCATTTTGCAGATGAGGAAACTGAGACAGACAAAGTTAAATGACTTGTCCAGGGTGTTTGAGGTGGAATTTGAACCCATGTTTTCCTGACTCCAAGTCCAGTGTTCTCCATCCACTGTGCCATTTTGTTATAATGTCCCTATGTCATCTATTAGACTGAGGTATCCCACCTCAAGGTCAATGCAATGGTATAACTTCAGTATATTTTTAATTCCACTGTCTTCTTTTTCCTTTTACCTATTTCTTTCTTCAGCTTAGGTACTTCTCCTTTCCAGTGCTAGTTCTAAACCTATCCTCTTTGCTGATTGTCAGGGAATGGTAACGGTAGGGCGGCCTGGGAAATATGGTGAGTCAGGTAAAATAAGAGATTGTTAGAATGGAAGTAAAGCTAAGGACTTCGTGAATCTTCAGGACACAATTGCCGTAAAGATCAAGGCGGGGAGATGCCAGGTGAGGATTGCTTTTATCAAAGAACTGAGCTATTGTTTAATATCTCATCCTCATCACAGGACAGCCCTAATGCTGTGGTTAATGAAGGTATGTACCAAAAATCAAATGACATACACATTCCACACAGAGTACAGAGAGGGAAACCATCTCTTCCACGAGGTATTCTGACCTAGAATCATCTGTCATTGGATGACCATAGAAATAAATCTTTATTCCGATAAATGATGCCTATTTTTTTTACAGCCTCCCAGAAGGAGCAATATACTTGACCCCTTCCTTTAAGCCTTTGAAAGTATGAACACTCAATTTCTTGCCATTGCCAAGCTTTTGAAAATACAGCCTCTAACCTCTATGGAGATTAAGCCGCAAAGTCAGCAATGACTTTACAAAGCACCTGTACATTGGGGGTTTAAGGCCAAAGCTAGGGTCTGAATTTCCCTGAAGCAAGCAGAATTTTAATGTCCTTCCCCTAGACTGTGGAAATAAATGAAAAGATCTGCCTGTGTGCAGTCAAAAGTCGTGGCTTTTTTTTTCTTTTCTCCCCTCCCCTTTTTTTTTTGTCTCTCACCTTGGCACTGGCTACTGGTCACAGTGGGGTCATCTACACTAATAACTGCAATCATCCCCAAATTATTCAATGCCCATTTATTGGGCCATTTTTTTTCTATCGAAAGGACAATGTACTCCAAACAAGTCACAGACAATTCTTTTCCTGTACAGGTTGGGGATCCTCAATGTACATTCAGAGCCATACACACAAGTGCAAATAAGTCAACTACCACAGCTATTTAATCAGGAGCGTTTGTTGATTTGAGCGGCGCCCCTATGCTGTGAAATGAAAAAAGAAAACCAAATTTTCTTGAGCAATCTTGCTGTTCCTGCTTCAGGTGCTAGGCCATTTCACTAAAGCAGCTCAGACGAGAATGTCATTAGTTCTTAAGCCCCAGGTGAATTTGCCACTGTTCCACATGATTAAGCCAGATAATTGTGTGTTGATAGCGAATGTGGTTGGTGAAATACAATTTCTAGGACCTTCCTAAACAAACACAATGTAGGAGTGAGTCAAAGTGCTGTCATTCCAGCCCTTTGTCACAGGCTTTGCACTTGCAGACATCTCTGGTGAGGACCGGCTAATAATTCTATGGTTACGTGGCTGTGCTCTTAAAGGTGACCTGGCTTGGAAACTGGATCATGTGTTGCTTGGCATTTGGTTTAAGGAAAGGGGAAAAAGGCATCTCACTAACATTCCAATATACCATGTGGACTTCCGGCTTTTACCTTGTTTGGGACACTAAATGTAAATGATTACTTTAAGTTTATTTTAAAAAGTGTTTGTGATTATAGCGATCCCTTCTGAAATGTGTAAAAATACCAATGCCTCCAATGATAAAAACAACAACAACATCTGCCGATGGCAAAATATAGTAAACTTTCAGGGCCAAGTTTTCTGAAGCAGCCAATGTGTTTGCATGTGTGATTTCTTTCATGTCTTAAGTTGTTTTTTTTTTTCCTGGATGAGGAAATGTGTGTATGTGTACTTGTGTGTACAAATCAGGTAACTCTGCTTTGGATTCTTATAGCTACAACTTTTCTTACACCAAAATATAGAGAAAAAAGAAATATGAATTTCTGGTAATGGCAAAGCATGCATTTATTTTGTTTTATTTTATTTTATTGGGTCAGGGGTAAGAGCATTTTTAATATTTGGACTTTTAAAAAAACCTCTTTTAACTTCAACTTTGAGAATTTTTCTGGCAATGTGTTTACTTAAGTTTTCTTTTAAAAAAAGTATCTTTTTAATTCATTTCCATGTCAAAGGGATGTCAATTTAGAAGATCACAAAAAAGAGTATCTAGCAGAGGGGATTGGAAAACATCTACCCACATTCAAAGTGTGCAAGCAATCCCAATTTAAGTCTCTGACTATACTTAATGTCAGAGCTCATATGATGTAATGGTTAATATGTATTATGAAGGCAATGTCAGATCTAGTGGTCCCCTTGCTCAAATTTTAGAATCTCATCTAAAACATCTTGACTACTTGCCAGTATTTCTGCTGTTGGAGAGCTCCCTACATTTTAAGACAGCCTGTTCCATTGTTGAACAGTTCTAATGGCTAGAAGAATTTTCCTTCTATAGAACCCAGCCTGCCTTCCTGTAACTTCTATCCACAGGTCTATGTGCTGCATGTCAGTTTTTGGCACATGTTTGAAGACAGCTGTCACTTTTCCATTAAATCTTTCTATGGGATAAATGTCTCCATTTCCTTTAATTGTTCTTCACATTCTATTACTTTTGGATCCTTCACCTTCCTTGTCATCTTTTTGGGATACTAAGTTTACAATGTCCCTTTAAAGGATGGTACCAACATTTTTCATTGTACTCCAAATGTGAAGTATGACTTAAACTAAGAACAATTTTCATAGTTCAAGATGTATTGACCTTTTCTTATTTAACTTCTTGGAGCTGTTATGGTGTTCATGCATCCAGTTTCTCACTATTAAAATTTTGCAATTTAAAAATTTTTCTTCTTTTCCTAAGAATGTTAATTTGTGTACATTGATAGAAATTAAAGCAAAAGGACTCCCTTCTGAGTGGAGTTATCATGGATAGTATTTCAGCACTGTATAGGTGAACATATACTGATGATGCTGAAAATAAACTTTAGTTAGTGTCAATAAATATATAAAGATGGAAACAAAAAATTCCTTCTTTCAATACAAGTACAGAGTGCTACAACATGTAATATTGCATGATAGGTACATTAGATAATTGCAAAGTAATGTATTTGTGAGGTATAAGAATGGTGGCTGGTGGCAGGGAGTGGAGTAGGTTATTATTGTTGAGAAATCATTGAAGCCATCACAGAAGAGGTAACATTGTAATTGGGATTCCTTTTGCATATAAGTTGGACTAGATGGCTGCTAAGGTCTCTTCTGATGCAAAGTTCTATTATGCTAACTGCAAACAGCACTTGTCCCAGATGCTGTTTGCAGTTAGCATAACAGAACTTTGCATCAGAATCCCAATTACAATGTCATTGGTCCTCTTTGAAAACAGAGGATGAAGAACAACAATCTTTGACAGGTGGTTATCTATCTACTCCTTACAGACCTCTAAGAAGATGATACCCACCGCTTCTTGAGGTAGCTCATTACACTTTTGTGAGAGTTTTGATTGTTATGAACATTCTCCTGACCTTGGCACAAAAATTCCCAATCATGCCTCTTTTTTTCTGTTAAAGAACAGCCTTTGTATTAAAAAGCAGAGGTGTGGTTACCACTAATGGCAACTTCCTGAATGGAATGTAGTTTACTCTCCTTCTGTTCAAATCTGCATTCAACTCATTGTTCATCAGTACTTACCATCCCAGATATATACACTGATGGTCAAGCTCCGTAGATTAAACACCAATATATCTTCAAATAGAGAGACATTCTTTATATAATTGATTTCCCAGTGTGGATGGTCATGTCAAATAGTTTTGAGTGATTGTAAATCACTTTCAGGAAGTTCTGTAATATTTTGGAGCTTGACATAAGTAGGATAATCTCATTCACAAAAAATCTGAAAGATATTACTACCCACATAAAATTTCTCTTCAACTTGAAATCCTTATTATAGTGGCAAACACCTTTGGTAAGCATACGTCCTCCTGTTCTATGGCTTTCCTGATTTTCATGATCAGAGGGTCATTGAATAGGGTTGTTCCATTAATACAGTTTTCAAGAATGCTTGAATTATTGTGATATGTGGAAGGGAGAAATCTTGTTGGAAAGGTCTTAAGGTAGAATTTCGCTCTATTGAATTTTTTTCATAATTAATATGAATAATAACCACAGTGGGACTTTATATTCTTTATATTTTCATTTATTCCATGAAATACTGTAAAGGCGATCCAGTCTGGAATATCACTCCTAAAAGACTTTATTTCTTGCTCATGCCCAAGTATTACAGATGTTCCTTGATTCAAGTATAGGTGATTCTTATGAAGATTTTATAAATCTGTGAGAGTATAAGTTTATAGCTGTTAATGTTTTCTCAGTCACCTTTTTTTCCCTTTTGGGTATTAATAAAATCTGCTTTTCCCCTATGCCTTTGGTTTCTTCCTTTTTCAGGTATCTTGCATGTCGAGACTTTAATGTTCACACAATGATTTCACCTCTAGCCATGAATTCCTCTATGTACAATTGGTCCAACCCAGCTATTTTCCTCCCTCCTTGTTTTTTAATGCCACTTCTACCTCCAATATAAATACATCTGGGATTATAATTTTGGGGTCCAAGTGAGTTAGTTTTACTTCCTTGATCATGAAGCAGTTTATCACAGTCATTTTTGTAGATCTTTTCCATTTTTTTCTTTTGTTTGTTGATTTCCTTCCGTTCGAATCTTTAAAGGCCCTTGGAATGGTTTTGCTTACTTATTTTTCTTGCCAAGCTTTTGAAAAACTCCCTCTAGACTTTCTAACTTGGTAACCTCATCAGTTCCCATTAACTTAATTGTATCCCTATGTAGATGACTCCCTATTTTACTTATTCAACCTTATTCTCCCTTCTTAGCTCCAGACCTGCATTTCTAACTGCCTAAAGGACATTTCACATTTAATATTTTGCAAGTGTCACAGAATTAATATGTCCAAAGCATTATCTTCTCCCAAAACCAAATCTCTTATACAGCTACAATTTCTTTTTTCTGGTTTTGTTTACAGTGAGAACATCATTATTGATATGGCTTAACTCCTTCAACAATGTCCATTGAGTGCTTGTAGGACAAGGATCTTACATTTAGAGTATCAACAGTCAGATTAAAGTTTATAGAGGGTCTAAAAAATGAGTTAACATTTTCTTTCCTTTTTTCCCCCCTAGCATTCTGCCATTTTCACTGCAAAAGTAGAAAAGAACCAGACAAGGCTCTGTGCCATTTGGTATTTTCTTTTTCCATATGTTGCCATGATCAAAAATATTATCACCAATTGGCTAGCCTACTGTTGATAAGCATCTTTGTACTTAGCTAGATGGATATTCAGGCAGCAAATTGACTCTTTTACAAGGACCATATCTGCATGAGTCTTTTCCTGAATCATGGAAACTTTTGTAGCTTATATTCTTCTGGCATAGCCTTTGAGAATTAAGATTCAGCCAGGATAGTGTATTAGAGTGGGACTTTGTAAAGATTATTACTATTATTTGTTGAGTCTTTTATCTGGTTATTATTGATAATTCTAACCATTAATCACTAGTATTAAATACCTACTATGTGCTAGGCACTTTATAAAAAAGGATATAAACATGAAAGTACCTGTTCTCAAGAAGTTCTCATTTTTATGGGGAGGGGGAGAGTGATACAAACTATAAATATGAAAGTATATTTAAAATATAAAGAAAATAAATATAAGATTATTTGTAAAGTAAGAGCACTAGTCTCAGAGGGCATCAGGAAAGGCTTCAATGAAGAAAATGACAATCTAAATTTTGAAGGAAAAATGGTTTATAAGAGGCAGGAGTTAAGAGGGAAGAGTACTCCAGGAATGAGAGACAGGGGAAGGGGAAAAGAGTAGACTATTTTACAGTGCCTACTGTGCTCCAGACAATGTGCTAAGAGCTTTTAACAAGTGTTATCTCATTTGATCTTCACAGCGACTCTGTAAGGTAGGTGCTATTCTCATTCTCATTTTTCAGTTTGAGAAAGCTGAAGCAGACAGAGGTTAAGTGATTTGTTTAGGGTCACCCAGGTAGTTAAGTGCATAAGGGCAGATTTGAACTCAAAGTCTTATTGATTCCTATTTCCATGCTTAATCCGTTGTGCCATGAGTTGCCTTGTATGAAGAGGATGAAGTATCATGTATGAGAAGCAGCAAGAAAGTCAGTCTGGCTGAACTACAGAATTCAGTAAGGATGGCATATATAACAAGATTGGGAAAGTAGGTTGGGGACAGTAGGTTGTGAAGGGCTTTACAAGTCATAGAGAGGTCTCCATAATTCTCCCTAGGGCTGACTGCCTCAGCCATTTTGAGGGACATTTTATATCAACTAAGTCAGATCACAGAGAACCTGTCCTGGGGCAGAGAGCAGTAGCTGATGTAGTCTTAAGAAATATTGCCTATGAGTCATGAGATCCAGAATCTAGTACTGATTGTGCTGTGTACAAGTTACTTCCTCTCTCTGGGTCTCAGTTTCCATTCCTGCACAGTTAGGGGTTTGGACTCGATTTCTAAAGTACTTTCAATTGAATTAAACATTTAATGAACATGTGTTACATGCCAAGTTTAGGTGCTATGGATAAAAAGACAAAAATGTAAAAAAAAAAAAAAGAAGATTCTCTTCCTAGATGTAACATATTATCCTGAGGGAAACAGCATGTACACAGATAAGTCTTTACAAAATGTCTAAAGAGTTACTGTTATTGTTATCATTGCTATTGTTATTTAATGTGATCCTAGAAATTCTTTGGTTTAGGGGCCTCCCACTGACAAATCTTCTTTTACCAATGCATATCAGTTTAGATTATTTGCCTGTGGCCCTCAGAGATATGGACAATATGTGTTCAAAGTGAGACTTGGACCTAGACCTTCCTAGCTGAGATTGCTAACTCTTTATGCGCTTTACTACGCTCTAAAATTCTAGAACCCTGTAGTAAACCAGATCACAGAACAAAACGATATGAGGTAAAATCTTATCTTGAAATATATGAAGTCCTATAAACCCCAGAAATGATTTCTATGAAGTAATCAGCTTAATAAGGGAGAGGAAGTATGGTCTAGTGCAGGGGTGGGGACCCTGTGGCCTTGAGTGCAACCTTTTGACTGACTCCAAGTTTTACAGAATAAATCCATTTATTAAGTTTGGATTCAGTCAAAGGGCTGCACTTGAGGACCTAGAGGGCCACATGTGGCCTTGAGGCCACAAGTTCCTCACACCTGGTCTAGTGGGTATGAGTTGACCTTAGATTCAGGAAGACCTGCCTCTGATATATACTGACTGTGAGACCCTGGGCATGTCATTTACCCTTTCAGTATCCGGATAGTTCTCTAAGACTGTAAGTTGTAGGGTACGTGGTAATATGCAGTGGTAAAAAGAGTTCCCTCATCAGGAGTTCCCCATGGCAATGAAATCATAGCTTAGCATGCATATGTATAAGCACATACATACATATGTACCTATACATTATGGGGTGTGTGTGTACGTGTGCGTGTGCACACACATGCACATGCATGCATGTGTAACTTGTATCTAGCACCAACATTACTGAAATACCTAGGAGAAGGGAATATTTGAGTATTTTCCTAGTTACCCATGTGCTGATTAACTCTTTCTATATTTTTAATGTGGGGTAATAGGGAAGAAGTGGTTGATTTCTAAATTCACAAACAGTGAGTAGGACCCAGGCATCATAAGAATTTATCTAGCCTTTTTTTTTTTATGGTGGCCACATGATAATAAACACAAAGAAACCATGACTTAAAGAATTTCATGAAGACCTAGCTCTTTGGGACTTGGGGAAGTGAGGAGGAAAAGAACATTAAAGGGCCAATCCTGAGACAAGCTATGAGACTATGGCAAATCTTGTCATGATTGGGTCAGATTGTACATGTTTCCTAACTCACATTTGTTATTCTGGACATCCTTTATTTCTGAGCCAGGAAGTTTCTTCAATCAGTGGCCATTTCCAAGTTGCTTTGTATTAGTTTTCAGTACAAAGTAATCAGACACAGTAAGGCCAATTCCACTTGAAACCTTGAGCCTCGCTGAAAGGAGATTCCTATTCACCAAGTGCAGTGATCTGAGCATACAGCCTAGCTGTCTACCCCTCTCCACATGTCACCCACATGACAGAGCAGAACTCCTGCTAGCCCAAGCGGTAAACAAGACCTAATGCCAGAGCCAAGTCACTGGTCCAACACTTGGTATTTCTTTTCAGAAAGTGTAGCCTGTGTTTAATGTGGAAGGAGGGGAATGAAGTTGTTCCCTAATGAAAAGCTATAATAGGACAAGCAGGGGTACTGTACTTTTTCGCTGGGGTGAATGGGGCTATAACCACATGATTTCTATTAACAGAAATGGCAGGCATGCTGTTCAGTTTCACAGTTTTGTGTTGAATGTGTCTCTCCCACTTTCTCTCACTGTTCTATCCTCCCCCTGGCCCATGTCTATTTCTGTAGTGAAACTAGGACATCTGAAATTTGGGGAAAGGGTTGCAGTGTCTGTTCCCCCCCCCCCAAACACATATTCAAAGGATCTTTACAGACCTGTAAAATGGAAGATTACTAAAGGGCTGAAACACAGCACCTCCAAAATGATGGTGCCTCATCTAGCAGAGTACTTCACTGATCACCCCTTCTGCTAAGTTCCTGGTTGCAAACACCTCTTTTGCAGAAAAAGTGCTTCTCTCGGTGAAATAGTAACCAGAAAGAGAAAGGGTGTCAATGTTAGCAACACCTGACATCCTCAAATGAGCCTTACCAAGTTCTTTAACATTTTAGAAATAATTATGAAATTCAGATGCTACGTCTCGCTTGATTCCTTCCTAATTATGCACTTGGTAATAACGATTTCTCAAAGGAGGAAAAGTGGGCTCTTATGTGGTGAGCTACTGCTCTAAAATAAAATAACAGGCAAATGTCAAAAATGTAACAGAATCCCTGCATCCCATAATCCTGTCCCAGTAGTCTGGATGGCAATGCACTGGTAAATTTAGGGGAAACAAGAGGCATGTTTTAATAATTTTAAATAATTGTGTCCAAATAGCCTTGTTCCCTCTTTAAACTGCTAAATCTTTTTAATGTCTCTCAAAAAAGGTTCCAAATGGATCTAAGCAGTTTTGATAAATGTGAAACTTATCTCCCTGCTTGTAATATTTCTAGAAATAGGGCAATTAAGTTGATTTGTGTCTGAGCACAAATCATTAGTAAATTGGGTCCTCTGTGTTTTAAGAGGGTTCAGTCAGTATTTAACCTTTCAAATAAAGAAGGTGGGATAACAGGAAGACACTACATTTTGTGAATCTGGACAGTCAAGCTTCAGTTAAGATCATAGTCTATGCTTTTATCTATATTCCTTTCGAATGTTGGTTAATGCCATTAATATCCTGTTTCTTTGCACCTAGGCCTGTCCAAATGCAAACATCATATACTCCACTAGTGCCAACAACCATTTCTTAAGGCAAAAAGGATTTTAGCTTCACTCCTAAATACATTTTTTTTGATAAAATGGTCCTTGCTACCTGCAGATACCAATTAGACAAGTTCCAAGCTTGATTTACAGAGTTTCCACTAAACTCTAAGTTTTTATACTTTAAATAATTCACTTATAATTTTGCCCAAATGGGAAAAATAATTCTTCCCCTTTTAATAACTCACTTCTATAGAATTTCAAAGTTAACCATGTACTTTCCTTGCAACAACTCTCTTATATAATTAGTTCAAGTATTAATCCTGAGAGGCAGTAGGGCATCATGGTTAGAGCTGGCTTCAGAGTCAGGATAACTAGGGTTCCAGTTCAGCCTCTAACCATACTGAATGTGTGACCCGGGACTAGTAACTTAACCTCTTGAGCCCCAAGCAAATATCTAAGACTATACGTTGCAGAGTAGTTCCTGATCTACATTATTATGGTAAGTTTCTTTTAATGCCAAACATAGATGTGGATAAACAAACATAAAATTCTCATTTTACTGATGAGGAAACTGAGGCTCAGAGATTATTAAATGACTCACCAAAGGTCACACACCTAACAAGTGGCAGAAGCTGCATTTGAATCCAAGTTGTTCCATTCAAGGGTTTTTTTTTTTTGCCTTTTTCCCCCCTTTTTAAACAGAATATGATGCTTGTAAAGGATTGGAATTGGTTCCCAGGAGCTGTGAAATCTCCCCTAGAAATTTTTTTTAAATGTGAGATTTCTACCCTTTTTAAGACAAGGAAATGGATTAAAATGACTTCTAAATGTCTCATCATCCATGCTTATGAAGAAAGGAAGGAAACAGGCATTTATTAAATACAAGCTAGATGGTAGGTACTTTGCTTATGGCTGGGATAAAAATAGAGACATAAAAGAAAACCACTCCCTGCTTTCAAGGAGCTTACATTGTAATGGGGAAGGCAACCCACAAAAATGAGCTGAAAAGCTGGGGCAGGGGTGGTGCGGGAAGAAGATCCCTGACACTGGGAGATGGATTCCAAGTCCTCAAAGTCAGGAACAGGGCCAGGACTTTAAGGACCTGTGATTTCATCGGTGTGGGTATAAGTCACACTGTCTGTGTGGATTTCAACAGAGAAGAACTTCTTGTAATGTTGGAAGACCCTTCTGGAGAGATACAAAGTCTTTACTTAATTACCCTACTCCTGGTTTTAGTGGAAGAGGAAGACAAATGAGGTGAGAATTAGGAATTGGGGAATTTTGAAGCCTACTTCCTTATGTTTGCTTGTTGTCCTTTGTTCTCAGCAAGGACCAAAATGGCATCACTATGTTGGAGTCAAGTTATAATGCATCTAACTGTGGCTGATCAGACCAATACGAGCTTGGAATGCTCTGCCACAGGTTGGGCATGAATAGTCCATGTGAGCAATTGGGATGGATTCTCTAAATTTGTACATCTCACCTTTCTTTTGAGCTACTTCAATTCTACTTTGCTCATAGAGCAGAGCACCTTATCTGATGAGGGCATGCCATGCCGAGCAGTCCTATGCCAATCTCTCATGTCACAAATCAATTCCAAAGTTCTTGAGAGACCTTAAGAGTGTCTTTCTATTGCTTCTTCTGACCACCATGTGAGCATTTGCCCTGTGTGAGTTCTCTATAAAATAGTCTTTGAGGCAAACGTATGTTTGGCATTTGAACAGTGTGGCTAACACATCACGGTTGTGCTCTCTGCAGTAGAGTTTGAATGCTTGGCCGTTTAGTTCGAGAAAGTACCTTACTGCCTGATATCTTATCCTGCCAGATGATCTTCAGTATCTTCTTAAGACAATTCAAATGGAAGCGATTCAATTTCCTGGCATGGTGCTGGTATACTGTCCAGGTTTCATGGGCATACAACAACAACGTCAGCACATGCAGACTCTGAAGCTGAGATGCAGCAAAGTGAAGTTTGTTTCTTTGCTGTTTGTGCTAATTTTGGCCTATTAACACCAAGAAAGCACAGATACTGCATCAGCCAGCACCATACCACTTGTATGTGGAACCATTAATTATAGCAAATGGAGCAGTTTTGAACATTGTAAATAAGTTTGCTTACTTGGCAGTATACTTTCCAGGGATGTACACGTTGATAATGAGGTTGACACACACATTGCCAGAGTTAGCTCAGTGTTTGGGAGGCTCTGAAGGATAGAAGAGGAATTAGACTGATTACTTCCTTACGTAGAGGAGAGAAGGAGATTCGAAAAGATGGCATGATCCAGGTATAAGCAATTAAGATTGCAGTGGGTCAGGGACTTAAAAATAGGAATGTGTAGATCTGCTGATGCAGCACCTCCTCTGAGCTCATTCTCCCAACTCCGACTTGCATTGGCAGGTTCTATTCTTTTAGATTCTGTCTCCAAAAAAAATGACCTTGTATTCATTTTGTATATACCAGTTTATGTACATTTTGTTTCTCCCAATAGAAGGTAAGTTCCCAGAAAACAGGGATTATTACATTTTTTGCTTTATATCTCTGGTGCCTAGCATAGTACCTACCACATAATAGGCACTTAATTTATGCTTCTTTATTGATTGACTGGTAACAAAACTCTCCAGATTACACTCCTGACTGTTCCCATACTTTCTCTACAATGCCCCAGAAACATCTCCACTCTGGAGGCTCATTCCAACACTGGACTTCTCACATTGGAAATATCCCCAACTCCTAACACCTATGCCAACCATGACTTCATTCCTTTCCAGCCCCACCTCCTGGTTCTCCACCAAGAATTTTGATAAAATGTCCTCACCTGGGATCTTCATTCCTCCCTCCTCTTAAAGCTTCCTTTGGTGTATTGTCTTTCCCTGTTAGATGTAAGGCCTTGAGCACAGTGGTTATCTTTCTTTATGGTGGTATTTATATTACCAGCACTCAAAATAGTACCTGGCACACAGTAAGGCCTTAATAAATGCTTGTTGACTTGTTTACTTAGCTCATTCAAGAGATTTGATATTGGCAACAAGAACATGGAAAGGGGAACTGGGAAGCCAGACTCTAAGTTCACAGGGCTTGGTCCAATAAAGAGAAAGAAAGATGAACATCTTTTATGGAAAACATCCTGCTTCATGCCAACTGGGAATGAAATTTTAGCATTCTTAGCAGGAATTCCTCATCTAACCTTAATTATTCTGGGGGACCAGAGAGATCATAGCTAAGATATAATACACATAATTATACACATAATTCCCCATTTCCTTCCCCCTTGAAGTCAGTGGGGATTGGGGGACCCTGGCATATCAATTCAGTTTTGATCTTAAACACTTCAATCTTGCTGAATTTAAGGGTACCTTCCAGATGGACTGTGAGATCTATAGTTGTCTCTCACCGTCACCTCACTTCTGGTCAAAATGTATGGGTAACCCAGGTGCCCATTGAAGTGCAGAAAGCACAGTCCCCAGGTGCCTTGATGCTCCTCTTTGTATCTGTTTAATACTTTTTAACTTAGCTTTTTCAGCTAAAGAGAATATTGTGTCAGTACAATCATTCTGCTTTCACAATATTTCAACAGGGATCCATGCTGAAGACTGTTATGTCACAGTTTCTTGCATATCAACTAAATAAGCTAATGCCATCAATTTCCTTAGCTATCTTTTTGTTTAGTAGATTTGAACAGATGGCATCAACTCAGTGTAATGCCCACATTTATAAGTTATTAAGATGTCCAATGGGTCACAGACTTAAAGAAAGGTAAGCATATATAAGCTTATAAGATGAAATTTTTAACCAGTGCATAGTATCACCTTAAAAAGTGAAGATAGAACACCCTCTTGAGTACCACTCATAATAATTTCTGTCTCTAGTAAAGTAGGATTTTTTTTTATTTTCAGTTAGTTTCATTGGAATAATAAACAATTTTAAAATAAAGTGGGAACCATTAAAAAGGTCTTTATTTGACTCATGGAACTAGTATCAGCTTGTGATAATTTTGAAGCAAATTTGTGGACAATGATTTCATAATTTTAAGGTTTTAATTATGTTCCTGCCTTAGTTACCTTTGTAGTAACAATACGTGAAGAACTAGTGAAACAGCCTTTAGAATCAGGAACATCTGGGTTTAAGTTTAAGTTCCCTCACACATATAGATTATGTGACCCTTGACAAGACACTTAACTTTTATTGTTCCAGGCAACTCTAAGGCTCAGAGCTACTGCTTATTTGATGTGGCAAATCACAAGTTTGGCCCATGTAAGTAGCTGTAAAATAAGACTTTCTGACTGTGAATTATGAGGGTCAATTTGATAGTAATACTTCTAATCTTATGTTACTTTTGTCATTTTTGAAAACCAGAGAATAGTCCTGAAATTCTTTTGTAGATACTTAACTTTCACCTTCCTCTCATGATACATAGTTCTACTTAAGATTCTACTTTATAGGGGAGCCAGTGTAGTTTTGACTGTAATATGCATAGAGTAAAAAGTGGTACCCCATCCAAAGTGTCAGTTTCTACCTCCTAAGTACCAACCTAGCTCATGTCAGTACGGATGCTATAAGGAAGTAAGAAGCTGCTAAACTGTCCATTTTTGAAGCTCTAAAATGTCATCTCGTTGACTTGGATTAATTCCTTGATGGCTCTTATGAAAAAAGGTAGAAAATATATGGCTACATGTTCATTTCTTTTTTGAACATTTTGACTCTCATTCTGTCTGAATTCATAAGCCTCATGGGATTCAGAATGAGGAAACTTTATTTTCTTCTTTTTTTTTTCTTTATTAATTTATTTATTTTTTAGTTTTCAACATTCACTTCCACAAGATTTTGAGTTCCAGATTTTCTCCCCATCTTGTCCCTCCCCCCACCCCAAGACAGCATGCATTCTTCCCCTACTCTGTCCTCCCTTCTATCTCCCCCCATCTCTTATCCCCTTTCCCCCATTTTCATGTAGGTTAAGATAGATTTCCATACCCAATTGATTGTGTATGGTATTCCCTTCTTAAACCAAATCTGATGAGAATAAGATTCGCTCATAGCCTCTCACCTTCTCCCACTTTCTCTCCACTGTAAAAGACCTTTCTTGTGTGTTTTATGTGAGATAATTTACCTCATTCTACCTCTCCCTTTTTCCTTCTCCCAGTATAATCAGAATGAGGAAACTTTAGACACAATATCCTCCAGCTCCTTCATTTTACAGATGAGGAAACTGAGGTCCAGGAAGGCTAAATGATTTTTGCAGAATTGCACATCTATCGTAGACAGTGGCAAGAACTGAGACTCTAACATAGAATTCTGATTCTAGAATCATTACTCTTTCCATTACACAATACTGCTTCTTCATGGCAGGCAGATTTTATTTGAATCCAAGATTTTTCTTAAATCCTCAGAACATGTATATAAGGTAGGGGAATAATTAATATATTATTAATTTTTAGTAATAGAAGTTGGGACACAGTGAAGTCACAGGTGATTGAGGATCAAGACTTGTGATTTCATTGAAATAGAGTGAGGGAAATCCCTTTGCCAAAACAGATCAGCACCTACTCTTCAATTCATAGTCTAAGAAAGTTGCCTGGGTCACAGAGAGTAAATCACTTGCCCAAGGTTACATAGCCAGTATGTATCAAAAACAGGACTCAAGTCCAGATTTTTCTGACTTTAAGTTGATTCTTTTCCCACAGTATCATACTGCTTCTTACTAGTTACAGCCAAATTTAAACTCTCATGTCACAAATAGAGCTTAGGAATCTCAAATCTGTACTATGTTAAAATTAAATCTAATTGTATTTTTAAAACTATATCTTATCTAGAGAGACCAAAGAATATGAACAAGTTTTCAAAATATCTGCAACTATAAGTCACATAAAAGAATGTTCTGTAACTCTAACAATAAGAATAATATAAATCAAGACAATTCTACAGTTTTACCTCATATCTAGCAAACTAATAACAATGAGAGAAGATGGGAATAGTCAGTGTTGGAGGGGTTTTAGAATGGTGGGTGCGCTTGTGTGCTGTTGGTGGATCTATGAATTGCCCCCTCCATTAAAGAAAAACATTTGCAATTATAGAATGAAAATGCCCCAAATTCCCATATTCTTTGACTAGAAGTTGCATGGCTAGCATTTAACCCCCAAACACATCAAAATATTAATAGCTATATTTTTAATAGTAGGAAAGAGCTGGAAACAAATGTAAGCTGGTGAATATTTGAAGGAGTTATAGTGTATGACTATAATGGAATATTACTGTGCTATAAGAAAAATGAATATGATAAATAAATATAGAGGATCATGGGAAGATGACACGAAGTGAGCCAAACCAGGAAAACATCATATACAACTATGTAAATGAAAAGAACAATAACAAAACCATTGAAATTGAAAGCTGTGAAATTACAATAACTAAGCTTCACCTAAAAAGAGATAAAAGAATGCCTTTCCTTACTCCTTAAAAGAGGTACAGGAATCGAGACTACTGAATATAATATCAGACTTTTTTTGATGTATTTGGTGGTTTTGCTGGACTGTTGTGTTTCCTCTTTTGTAAAATTCTTTTTATAAGGTATGCTTCTCCAGGAGGAAGAGAGGGGGAAGGATATATTGGGAAATGTATGCGATATAAAGAAAAAATATATTAATAAAATTTAAAAAATATATATTAAAAACTGGATAGGGCTGACTCATAGAATCATAGAACCTTAGAGATAGAAGGGATCTTAGAGATCATCATCTTTGACTCTTACTTTCATCTAAACTTCGTGTCTGCCTCAAGACAACACAGTGCTCTGCACGTAGAAAGTGTTATTTAATCAATGTTTGTTGAATTGAATTGACTCAATAATAGGGTCACTATAGAGTCTAATTTTGTGATTGCCAATTTTAAAAAAAAAGGCAATACTTAGAGTCTCTACCACTGCTCCTGAGCTTTTTTCTACGTGTGATTTGCTTATCAATCACATTGCATGGCCACTGCCATATTTCCATCCATCAGCTTTCAATAGATTTCCAGAGCAGAAGACAGGAATTTCAGAGGACAGGAAATTTGAGTGCTTCAGATAGGCTATTTTCTTTATTTACTATTGATTAAATAGGAGAAACTAGTTTAAAAAAACCCAGTCCTCTGTTTTTTTCTTTCTCCACATTGAGTATCTCTGTATCGTATATTGGAGCTAAAAGTATTTTATAATGGTTCACTGCAATTTTTAACTTTGAGAATAGCACTCAACAAACTATAGTAAACTAGTCACAGATAGACATTTCAGAAATGTCCTGCATTGTGAATGCTATTTAGTGCCCTATTGGTTCCAAATAGGTGTTTAACAATAATAATTTTACAGCCATCCATGTAGCATTGTCTTATGGGGTTTTAAATTTCTTCTGCAAATGCATTAGCCAATGTCTACGGCATAATTGTAAACGATGACTTCATATCCTCAAAGGTCCAATGTCATGAGGCAAACACTAGAACATATAAGACATGTTAAACATTTCTCCTCTGTGCTCACCAATCTGCCAGGGAAATAAACACAGAGGAGGCTAATGAGATAGTAGGTTTTCTGCTTTCTTTTCCAGTTCACATACTGGAAGGACCTGTCCAGCACTAGTGAGATGTCACAGTTGCTGCCCTAGATTTCAGGACCTTTTTCCGAAGGATCACTTACATCAGCAATTCATGGGTAGAATTCGGTTTTAGTACTCTTTATAGAAGACAGCTGCCAAATGAGAGAAAGATCACATAAAGCTGTGTTATGTCACTATTACTTCTTTCAGAAGGCCCTACATCAGTAGTCTCTTCCCTTATGCTGCTAAGCCAGGAAAATGCCATTCACACACATCGATTTTACTGGTTCCTCTTCATTCCCCTCACTCCGATGCACAAATACACACACTTGAGGAATGCTCCAGAAAAAACTGATAAAATGCATCCAAAAAGTCTGATATTACAGATCATCTTCCACACCCATAGTTGTTCACCTCTGTAAAGGAGCATATTTGTTTTTGTGAGGTTATTATAATTTCACTGCATGCCATTTCAATCATTTTGTTCTTGTTATTGTTTTCCACAGGCCTGTGATATCTATCTATCTATCTGTCTATTAATCTGTCTATCTAAGAGAGAGATTGTTATATGTGTTATATACAACGTACTATATGTTATACGCACAAATGTCATGTTTAACAATATATTAAGATGGTACATATATATATATATATATATATATATATATATATAACCACCAGTGCAATCTTTAGATATATATATAAATATATATATATAAATAAACTACATATACTATATAAACTATATACACAATATATATAACATAAATATATACATATATGTATATATACATACACACAATATACAGAACATAAATGTACATATTTACATACATACATATAACACATATAAACTATCTATATAATATACATAACATAAATATATACATATATGTATATATACATATATACAATATACACAACATAAGAGAGAGATTGTTATATGTGTTATATACAGCATACTATATGTTATGCACATAAATGTCATGTTTAACAATATATTAAGATGGTACATATATATATAACCACCAGTGCAATCTTTAGATATATATATATATAACTTATATATACAATATATATATAACATATTTAAATACATGACATATATGTATATGTGTGTATATATACATACATATGCACAAACACAGCCACTATCAGTGCAAATTTGGCAGCATTCAGACAGAGAGGGCTGAGGGAATATTCAAATGAGCATAATACTTTAAAGTCATGCAGGGGTAAAAAAAAGCACCCAAACTGTAGTGCTTTGCTGAGTGGGACCAGATTAAAACTCTAAACACCTCATTTCTCTATAGAGCCAAACACTATGAGAACCATATTCAGGCTTCAGTGCACAGAGCAAAGTAGCTTCTATTCTTCACTAGCCTACCCTCTATGGCCTTTATCAAATTTAAATGACCTGTACCCACCATGATAAGTATATACAGTTCCTTGTACTTTCTATGTAGCTGTGCTTTAGAGATTTTTTTTTCTTTTTATACATACAACTATAGATTGGTAGCTCTGAATGCAGTTGATGTTCTAACATAGATATCCAGCATCCATGCAGTCCCATCAGGTGCCCCAGTCTGAGGGTTTTGGAATCCTCTGGAGCTCAGAATTCTGAGCTCTTCTTGAATCCACATTCAGGAAAAACTCTGATGGAATGAACCACCTAATAAATCCTGTTGTCAGGGAGGCAGTGGCCTGCAGTGTTCATTATAGCATAGACTACTGCCTTCCTCTACAACAGAAGAAAATATTGCCAGGGGTTTGATAGATAACAACACTAAGGCACAATCTGAAAATTTCAGTGATGGCAAGTTCAGGACTGAAATTTTTCCTGTGACTGCCCACCCACATTACGAACCTGTGGGACTGCTACATTTATAGGAATCTAAATGCTGGATTGCCCAGTTGAGACTTTAGATTGACTTTCTTTCTTTCTTTCTTTCTTTCTTTCTTTCTTTCTTTCTTTCTTTCTTTCTTTCTTTCTTTCTTTCTTTCTTTCTTTCTTTCTTTCTTTCTTTCTTTCTTTCTTTCTTTCCTTCTCCCTTCCTTCTTATATTTCCTTTTGCCCTTCCCTCTTTCCTTCTTTCCTTCCTTCCTGCTTTTTTTCCTTTCCTTTCCTCCTTTCTCTTCATTCTTCTCTCTCTTTCTGTTGGAAGAGGTTCATGTGGAAGGGCACCAGTAGAAGCAGACCTATGTCCTGGCTGGCAAGGGTTTTTAATACCCATTTGGAGTTTGGGTGAAGGTGAAAGTTGTCAGGTTGTGAAAAATGGCATCGATGTTGGCTGACCTGAAATAGGGCTGTAAAGTTCTATTCCTCACAAAGGCAAGATATATTATTGCTGTAACGCCATTATTCCGCTCCATCACTTTTAAACCTTGTTCCCATTATCTGCAAGTTAAATATAACCCTATGTAAAAACAGGAAGGACAGCACTAAGTTGTCCAGCTTAACAGCACACACTTAAACATAATAGAGCACTTGTTACTGTATTTTATGGAACGGAAACTCCAAATGTAAAGATGTATTAAGGAAATATCTCAAAGTTATTAGGGAAGGATATTTACAATTACAGATTGCTTTATATTATGCTTTTATGAACATCTCAGGAAATGAAATAGCCCTCAGCTGTAGAGAGTGAAGAGGGAGGTAATTTTCCTTAATACGGGTGATAAAATTAATCTGATTGAAATCGCTAGCGATTATTTCGCAGAATACTGAGTGGCAGTACAATCACTTACACTCTTTTATATTTTTTTAGTCAAAGCTCGCGTAGATGAAAGCTAATTACAAAGTAGTGATGTGAAGCGCTAAGGAAATAGTTTGTATAGCACAGAACAGGCACCGCTAATTGGGGTTTGTGATTACACAGATTGTTGTTAGGGAGAATTAACTACCAGCAGTCTCTCCTGCAAAGCTTCTCATCAAGGGAAAGTAAAAATAGACACTGGATCTGTTATTTATCTAATTATGCCATGAATATTTTCACAAGCACGTTACACACTCTCAAATGGATTGTTGTTCAAAAACTTTCTGCCCCATGCTGCTTGTGATCAAAGTATCAATAAGGATTTTTTGACGCTGGGGTTTCTCCCGATGACTTTGCCTGAAGTTTTATTTACATGTTGAGTGTGTTATGTGCATGCCTGAGCTGGAAGTCTATTTGGGGATCCCCAAGCACTGTAGTAAAGAACATGTCAGATATGAAAGAGCAGCTTTTAATAGACCTTTAAGCATAACTATGTGTTCATTGTGCTTCTTTCAGATTTAACTATATAGCAAGCAAAAGGAAATTTCAGAAGAGTTTCAAGAGATTTCATTTAGAGTGAAAATGAAATGGTTCCAGAAACACTAGGTCCCTCCAGCTGTAGGCATATTTGGAAGCACTTATTTTACAGCCTCCAGTGCAGTAGCAAACTCCTTTGTTGTTACTGTTGTTTCGTCTCTTCCTGAAGCCCAAGCGTCCATGAGAGGCTCTCTTCTACAGCTCTCTACATGGGAGGGACAGTGAAAGCACTGATTAATTTTAATGTCCATTCATTTAAAAAACTGTTTCTCAACCTGAAGGTCACCACCCGGGGGGGGGGGAACACAAGCAAGTGGGCTGTTCTGAGATGATAATAGAGACCTGCCTTGGAGGGATATGAATAATTAGTTGGAGTTGTAGGGAGCTTGACTAGGATTCCAGTTTTCTCCCCTGCCCTAAGTTGTTCCATCAAGAAGACCACTGTTTGTCTCCTCTTGCCAGTGAATAAGTCCCTCTCTGGGCCTTTCACCCATTACTACCTTGTCATCTATCCATTTGCTCTCCTTTTTTTTTTTTAAGCACGTCTCCTTTCAGAAGGAAGCAAAAAAAACAACAAAAAAAGATGACTGTCTCTTTTTGCACAAGAACATGGAAATCCTGCTGCTTTTCCTTATCTGGAAGTGCTATTATTGGTATGGGGGCAGTAAGGGAAGAAAGAAGGGTATCTATGATAAGAAGTCCCTAAAGAAGGCAGGGGGAAGGGAGATGCAAGATGAAAAAAAAAAAACTTTGAAAGATACTGCCTCAGGAACTCCATCCTGAAAGGCATTCCCTAGAATAATTTCCCAACATATGAAATGCTAATTTATTGACAAAGTGATATTTTCTGAAGATGAAGTATCTCCTATAGATCTTATTTGAATGGTAACAAAGACCTTTCTGTGTATTAGCTAGAATGAACAAAAAGTGCCTGAATGTGAACATACTTCACATCTGATTTAGGGGGTATATCTATGTAGAATGAGCCAAATATAATAGCTCCCAAAATTAGTTGAATAATTTAAAGTCCATGAACCATGGATCAATAACCATGATCCCATGTTAAGAAATTAAACTCTATATTTGGACTGTTTGTTACTTACTTTCTCTTCTTATTATTTTGATATATTTCTACATTTTTTTTCATAATTAGAGTAGTCAAATCACTAGATGATCTCGGAGGTATTTTCTTACCCTGAGATTCTGGGATTCCAGGGATGTAAGATATTATACCTAAGTGAAAACCAAAGGAAATGTAGGAGCTAGGGCACAGATGTGTTCTATCCTTCCTTTGCTTTTGTCAGAATACAAACAAGTTCCTCTTGTGTGGATAAATATAGCCAGTTTATAAAATTGAATTTTTGACATCATTATTGTTGTTATCAATTGCAATAATAATAATAGTATGCCATGACCAATATGCTGTGCTTCAGTCTGTGGGCAATATCTGTGAATTTCACTGCCTTTCTGTATGAAAAGAAGATAAAAATTATATTATATGGGTGTATGCAAATGATGAAGGGCCTGGCCCTGTGCTCCAGTAATTCTTATGTATGCCTCTACGTTGTCCAGCCCGACTGACAGGTACTGAAAATTAAATGGTTTTCAATAAAAATTCTGTAACCTGAAATGAATCCCTGCTGAATAATTAGAATATCTCACCCATAAAAGGTAATCATGTGTCTTCCATTTTTGAAGAAACCTCTATACCTGATCAGCATCTGTGGAGCTCTGGCCAGATTAGATCTTTAATACTTATGAAAGAGACATAATGCTTTTCATTTATGGGTGATGAGGAGGCCTCCTGTGAGGGCTGAGCTGGCATGAGCTGCCACTGTTTCCAAAGGTCAGAGATAGTAAGAAAAGGAAGGTGGGATGGTTTGTATTGTTTTGGTTGAAGACATAAAGAAATGGGATGGTTGATCTGCAGATGAGGCTTTAATTTTCCTTCCTTAAATATCCAGAGGCAGCTATGAAAGCTAACTAAACTTAGAATATTCATTAAAAATGAACAAATAAACAACTTGAATATGTAGTGGGGTTTTCCAATTTCTTAATTTCCCCACTACTCTTGGTTCTCTAGTCACTGAAATTGGAGTCCCAAAGAGAGTCACACCTTCAGGCTTCTACTCCTTTTCTATATTTACTTCAGCCTCACATGTAAGCTCATTTCAAGCTCGCTAAAAGGTTGTGACACTGTTTTGAGCTTTTCTTAAAAGAGGCATCTTGTATTATTTCTCTTTATTTCAAATACAGACCCCACGTGTAACAGTTATGGCCTACCTGAGGCAGGTTTTGGGGAAGGTTAGTGGAGGGTTGGGGAGAGTTTTAGAAAAATAAATAAATAAAATGGCTTTTGGAAAAAAAAAACAGCCCAGAAGTCAGAAATCTTCAACAAAAGGAGAGGGAGGAGGTATTGAAAATGGGATTCAGGAGCACTCATGAGCTGTCATATTGCCCAAATGATCAGATTCATTTGCAGGGTAATTATGAGTAACTGGTAGTTTGATTTCAATCTTTCTGAAATGTGTTTAAAAGATTAACAACCTTCTCAAGTCTCCACCCCCTCTTCTTACAAAAAAAAAATCTTAGAAGCCATGGTCAGATTAAGACAAACCATTTGATATTGAAATATGTCCCCAGGCTGAAAAGGATGAAATAACAATATACTGGCAGATTGCTATGACATACATGAAATAAATGACCTAATGATATGTATTTGGAATAATTATACATACTTAGGAATTCTCCACAGAGTCTATTCTGATGGCTGCTTTTCAAGACTGTCTACCTCTGTCACTCTTTGTATTTATATCAGTATCAGGCAGTATCTTTCAAAGTTTTTTTTTTCTCATGAAATTATTTTTTAAAATGGAAGAGCCAGCTAATAGTGGGTTGACAATTGGCCACAGAATTATGTAGGCTGGAAAACAAATACAAATATCCAAATGAAGAATAGATTTTATAATTACAAAGCAAAAAGGAATATTGAATAATTTGATTAAATGTGATTCATTGATTTTGTGGCAAAATATTAAGTAATGTAAGCAACCTAAATAATAGAGATTCTTTAAATATAGTGAAATTAGGATTCTTTCTTTTTTTTTTTTTAGGAGGAGGTATCTACGATAATGCTTAAATAAACATAAAAGTTGGGGTGAGGTAATTTATAAATGTCTACATTTCTTAAGTTGTTACTGATTTCAGTTTATTCACTCCTGCCCTACAGGCCAATGAATGCCAGTTTTGGAGTTTAAAAATGAGCTAAAATACACTGGAAAGATGCATTTTTTTCCCTCTGCATTACATATGTATAGAGAAAGATGAAATTGAGACATAATTAGTAATTACCATACCCACTATGATGGCCACTTCATAATAATCACCATTTCTTTAGATATAGATTATATTTCTCTGATACTCACTATACTGGAAAATAACGGAGAAATTGTTAATTAAAATACATACAAAAGTAAAGGAAAAGTGAGGTCTTCCTTTTTCTCCTCCTCTATATGCATAGCCTGATTTTGCTTTTTTAAAAAACTGCATTTAGGGAGAAAAAAATCAAATGAAATTAATGCTCTCTACCACATATTAGATTTTATAATTCACTAGTGTTCTCCAGGCCATAGGTAGATTTGTTTTTTTTTTTTATTAAAAAAAGAAAACTTGACTTGGAGAAAGAAGACATGAGATGTTTTCAGGAAAGTTGTGTCATATCTTTGAGTCTCAGTTTCCTTCTAAGATGAGCTGATTATAGCTACGCTTTCTTATAGCATTGTTAAGAACAAAGGAAATATGTGAAAATGCTTTGCGAATTGTAAAATGTTACACAAATGTACACTTGTTAAAAATACCATAACAATCATTTAATTAAAATGGGCTTTTCATTTTTTTAAATATCCAAAATTTTATACAATATTATATTTAGTGGTATCATTTTATTAGAAATACTATATGCTCGTATTCCAACTTCACTATAATAAATGAATGAATAAGTATTTATTAGTTATTTACAATATACCAAGCCCTGTGATATGCACTAGGTCTACAAATAGCAAAGCAAGAGCAAGACAGTCTCTGCTCTTGAATTGGGGGAATTGTTCATTTTTAAGAGTACATTTCTGTGAAGGTTTTCTTTCTTTCAGGAATAATGAAGAGTGATATTTTGTAAAATATCTCTATTGAGTTAAGAATTAAAATCAATTTTTAAGAGCATAGAGACTAGAAAATACATGCAATCCCAAGTGATTTTGACATCTTTTACACATGTCTAGTTTTTGAGGGTGGGTTTACATATTTTTGAATAAAGTATTGGTAGAGTTGTGAGACCCTGCCATCTACAAATGAGAAGAATAGTTTTCCTTAGTATTGAGTGTAACCCAAATCATGATAATCATTTCTGTAAACAAATGAATTAATAATATAACTGTCTAAGATAATACCTTTAAAAAAGAGGTAAGCTCTAAAGTAAGTATATGCAATGATGATAGTATGATGTTTTGAATTCCTATATTTTATATGCCTATATTTATATGCTGATTATCAGACAGTTAATCAATGAATTATTTTGAATGTATGTGTAACTATATTAACGTATGCCCACATATATATATATGAACGTATATAAACATATACATATATATATATATATAGTGTGCATACATGTATAAATAATTAACAATTACCTATAGAAATTTGGCAATGTGTGAATTTTTTGCTTTTGTTTTGAATTGCAATTTTGGTTTTAAGATATTTAAATTTTATACTGACCTTAATGTTGTTTCATTTTAGTTATATACACTCCATATATTAATACAACATGTAACAATATTTAAAATCCACTTGGTTCTGATGTGGTCCAAACTGACTAGATTCAATAAGAAAGAATAGAGGGCAGAATGAGATAATCTTATTATACTCAGTTTTGCTTTATGTACTCTGAAGTACCACATATGTAAACCCATCCTCAAACCCACCCTTGTATGTAGCAAGCAGATGTCTTTAAAAAAACCTATAAGAGAATTTTTTTAAAGGAATTACTTTTGGGATGGAAGAGAATAATTAACAGAGAGCCAGCCCCTAGAAATATGACTGTCTGGGTGCTTCTTTTTCTCATATGGAGGGTAAAACTTCATACTTTGGGGGTTCATTAGCAAGAAATCTCCAAAGATAATATAATATCAATTGTTATAATATCATTCTTCTTGAGGAAAGACAAACATTCACAAAAACATAGTATTATGTTCTCCTCTTCTCTCTTCTCCTCTCCCCTTTCTCTTCCCTTCCTCGCCTCACCTCTCCTCTCCTCTCTTCTCCCTTTCCTTCTGTTCTTGTCTCCTCACCTCTCCCTATTTCTCTCTTTCTTTTCTTTCTCTCCTTTCTTTCTTTCTTTCTTTCTTTCTTTCTTTCTCCTTTCTTTCTTTCTTTCTTTCTTTCTTTCTTTCTTTCTTTCTTTCTTTCTTTCTTTCTTTCTTTCTTTCTTTCTTTCTTTCTTTCTTTCTTTATTCACTACTCCCAGGTCCACTTACCACATTAATGACAAAATTAGTGCAGATACCTAATTGGCAAAGCTCACAGTAGCCCAGAACCCCCAAGCTGAAGTGACATGTCATCCTTACCCTTCCTACCCCCGCAATAGTGATTACAGGTGTGAGAAACTTTGCTTGAATTTAGTAAATCTTTTCAAATGGTTCAGCCTGAATGATTAAATAAGTTTGTGGATCTGACCTTTCAGACAATATTTTACATTTATACAGAGCTTTACAATTAACAAAACTCTTGCCAGAAAGTATTCTCATTGAATCCCCACAACAAAGATTACTATCAACCTCCTTTTAGCAATGAGAAGACTCACTTGGAATTAACCAACGTCATTAGTTTAAAAAGTAGAATCAGGGACTTCAATTAAGATCATATAACTTTAAATTCAGGGTTCTTTTCATGATGGTATGTGGCCTCTGACCCAGAGGATGCTGAGAATTTTAAAGCTAAGAATCATAGAATATTAGAGTAGAAAATAATCTTTAGAGTGTCTAGCCTTACTCTCTCATGTTGTAGATGAAGAAAATGAGCTTAAGTGACTTGTCAAAGGTTACATAGCTCAATGATAGAGTCTGGGATTCAACTCCAAGACCCAAGTTCTTTTCTCTGCAACAAGAAATCTCCATGGTAAGGAGCCTTAATTTAATTATGTATATCCTCCCAAATACCAAAACCATTAGTGAAATCAAGCAATGAATTAAAAACCCTCTTCACAAAAAATAAATCCTCTTCTCTCTTAAATGTGTATATATATATGTAATACAAACATATATTTCCATTTGGAGGGCACTTTTATATTTGCATACCTAGTACATATTAAAATACGTGTCACATTGGAGTGCTTAAAAGGTTAGTTGATTGGTTGATTGTTTAATTCATCTAGATGAGTTTCTCTTTCATTGTCTCTTGATAAAGTGCAGGGAAGGGTAATATATTTCCCTTCTATTAGAAATACTTCTTGATGAAAAGTGAGAGACTTTTATAACCACTTGTGACTTCTACAAACCAGAGTTAGGGTGATGGTGGATTTGAATAGTTGCTGATCTCAGCAGTAGATCTTGAAATGAAAAATCCTTAGTGAGTTTTAAGTGAATTGAAAATGAAATATGTAAGGATTAATGTCCTAACAATTTCCAGTCTTGATTTACATACTTACATATTCTTCCTTGGCCAAATCACTTGGCACTTCAAAATTGAATATTCTTTTTCATTATTTTTTAAATGAATTTATAGGCATTTATTTTCTCTCCCTCCTAACATCTTTCCCCTCATTGGAACAAAAAGGGGGAAAAAGCCCTTTAAGCCAATATAGATAATAAAAAAAATAATTCCTGCACCAGCCATGTCCAAAAATGTACATTTCATTCTTCGTCTGTATCAGGAAAACTTGTTCCAAAAAGTTATCTCCAGTTAACTGTTTCTCATCTAATCTTGACCACATTGGTTATATTTTTGAAAAAAAAATACCTTTTTGTAATCAAAGTCCTCCAATTTTGTCTTTGATTTTCTCTGTCTGTTGTTTGGCCATCAACCCTTCCCCCATCCATAGATTAGAAAGGTTATTTGTTCCTTATTTATAATACAACCTTTTTATATCTAAGATGTATTCATTTGAAGCTTATCTTGGGTTACAGTGTGAAGTGTTAGTCTAAACATAACTTCTGCCACACTGTTTTCCACTTTTCTTAGCAGTTTTTTGTTGAACAGTGAGTCCTTACCTCAGTAGCTTGGGTCTTTGACTTGAATGAACAGCAGGCTACAAATTCATGTTCTCCTATTTGTTGTATAACGAATCTGCTATTTTATTATCTTTTAAAGTTGAAGATGTTCATTCAGTTGTTTTAGTTGTGTCTGACTCTTTGTGACCCAATTTTTAGTTTTCTTGGCAAAGAGACTGGAGTAGTTTGTCATTCCTTTTCCAGTTCATTGTACAGATGAGGAAACTGAGGCAAACCAGGATAAGTGACTTGCCCAGGGTCATGCAACTTGTAAGTGTTTGAGGCCAGATTTGAACTCAGATCTTCCTGACTCCAGGCCTGGCACTCTATCCACTATGCCACCTAGCTGCCCAAAGTCAAAGTTAAGAAGTGATAAAAAAATTTTTTAAATATACTCAAATATTTTAATACTTCAATCAGTGAACTAATCAATGGAAATTTCTTATGTGACCACACCCAGATTTGCAAACTACATGGATTTCTGCACCCCTAAATTCCTTCATATCACCAGCCTTCTGGTGATAAATCTTTTTACATAAAACTAAATTGGACTTCAGATCACAGATGGTCTTTGTCCTGGTCTCATTCTCAGTCTTGCCAGCTTTGGAGACCAGTCAGAACTTGCAGTACATTAAAATGGCTTTCAAGAAGCCAGGGTCATCTCAATATCATGTTGAAGCAATGGAAGAATATTTTAGTGGGGGAACTTGCTCAGAGAAAAATATGCTTCATTGAGTAAAACTATGCTTCTAGCTCTGAAATCATTTATGTCTAGAGGAGTATATATTTTTTGCAGTTGGCCTGAGAGGCAGACAGTCTCTTTGTTTTCTTTTTTTTTTATGCCATTCTTTTTTTATTTTATAACAATACAAATCAAATCCCTTACATGAATGCTGAGGAACCATCCATTTCCTTTCTTCCAGTTAGAATATTGTTATATTTTGTCATATTTTCTTATAATTATTGGTGACCCCAATAAATAAGTCAACAACTCAAACTTAGAAATAATATCATTATACTGTACAGAAGTTGACATTGTCAGAGTATCTTGTTGCAATGGGAGTTCACCTACATTTTTTTTTAAGAACTCAAAAAACTTTTGCAATGATTCACATTGATTCTCCTATCTTTTCTTTGTTTACTCTTAGAGAATAAGTGTAAACTTGCCTGCTCTTGCGTGGTATGTTTTCCTGGGTACAGGAAGATGGTCACTAATGACCCACTCAGACACATTCTCTAACACATTAAAAGGAATTTTTGAAGCCATAGAACCAGCAACGCTTGCAGAAAGCTGATTCCCAGGTCAGGGCTCTGAACACAGTTTGGAAGTTATCTCTCTCTCTCTCTCTCTCTCTCTCTCTCTCTCTCTCTCTCTCTCTCTCTCTCTCTCTCTCTCTCTTTTCTTTTCCTACCTCTCCCACTTCTTTCCTTCCTTTCTTCCCATCTTTTTTCTCCTTTTCTGTCCCCTTTCTGCTGCCCTCTTTTCCCCTGCCTCCCTTTTATTACTGTCTCTCTTCGTCCCCCACACCTTTCCTATCTCTTGCCTTTCTCTTTCTCCCCCTCTAACCCTCCTCTCTCTATCTCTGTCTCTTCCCCTTCTCTCTCCTTCTCCTGCTCTTTTTCCCTCTCTACCTTCCTCTCTCTCCCCACTCCCTTCTGCCTTCTCTCCATTTCTCTCTCCCTCCATCTCTCTCTTCCTCCTTCTCTGAATCTCCCCCGCTTCCTCCCCCACTCTATGCTCCCTCACGCTTCCCCCTTCTCCTTCTCTGCCTACTCTCTTTCTCTCCCTCTGTCTCTTTCCCTTCTCCATTCTTTTTTAATTCCTTTCCATAAGACCTAAGAATTCTTCACTGAATATTATAAAATCTTAGAATTTTAGTGCAGGAAAGGACATTAAGTTGCAATATCAAGTTTTGGTAAAACCTTAAACCAATAGAAGATGAAAACGTAATCTCTGAAGAATCAATGAGCCAACAACCATTTATTAAGTACTTACTATGAGCCAGACACTGTGCTAAGTGCTGAAGATAGAAAAGAAAAAAACCCACAGACCCTACATTCAAGAGTTCACATTCTAAAGGGGAAAACAATGTGCAAACAACTGTTTACTAAATACATATGCAAATCTATACATAAACATATATAAATGCATATGCATACACACATACTATACACACAGACACACATATATACATGCAAATGTGTATGTAAGAATAATATATATATATATATATATATACATATATTATAAATAAAAAGTAATCTCTGTGGTAAGTTACTGCATAGAGTGGGATTTTTTTTTTTGGCAGGGGTATCCTTTTGCAGAAGTTTGGATTTGAGCTGACTTTTGAAAAAAAAAAAAGGCCAGGGAAGACAAGAGGCAGAGGTAAGGAGGGCTTGCATTTCTGGAATGTGGGAAAGCTGATGAAAAATCATGGAGTCAGGAGATGGCACGTCATATAAAGGAGTAGCAAGGAGGCCAGTATTACTAGTTAATAGGAGCATATGGAAGGAAGTAAAGTTCAAGAAGACTGGAAAGGCAGAAAGGGGCCAGGTGGTAAAGGTCTTTAAAAGTGAAACAGATCTTATGTTTGATCAGAGAGGTACTAGGAAGCCATTGTCATTGGGGGTGATAAGGTTAGACATTAGGGAAATGTGTGTTTTGGTAGCTGAGTAGTAGATAAACCAGAATGAGAAGAGAAGAGATAGGAAGACCAACCAGAAGGCTCTTGAAATAGAGTGGTGGTTATGTTAATAGGGAGAATGGAACATATACAAAAGATATTATGAATCATAAGACATGGTAAGAGATTAGATCTGAGGGGTGAGTCCAAGGGGAGCGTTGAAGATGATATTAAATTTACAAGCCTAGGTGACTGGAATGATAGTGATGATCTCAGCAGTAACGGAAACTATGAAGAAGGGAGGACTTGGGAAAAAATAGAGTTCTGTTTTGGACATGTTGAGTTTAATTTTTTTTTTATATCAAGTTCTAGTTGTCCAGTAGGCAGTTGTAAATGTGAGACTGAAGAGAGTTTAGGACTGGATATATAGGTCCAGGAATCCATTTCATAGAGATAAATTCGAACCTAAGGGAGCTGATGAAATCACCAAGTGAGAGAGCATAGAGGGAAAAACTCAAAGCTTTTGGGGTACGTTCTTTGTTTCTAGTTGTTTGCAGATCAGTTTTTGAAATAGCATTGCTTAAATCATTCTTAAGGTCTTATAATGAAAAATATTGGCTACTTCCAGAGAAAGAACTGATGGGGTGTAAATACAGATCAAAGCTTACTTTTTTACTTTCTTTATTTTTTCTGGTTTGTTGGTTTGTTTTGGTCAGTGTTTACTTTTGTAACATAGCTAATATAAAAAATGTTTTGTGTGATCACACATATATAAAATATATCAAATTGCTTGCCTTTTAAAGGAAGGGGGAGGGGAGGGAGGGAGAGAGAGCATTTGAAACTCAAAATTTTAAAAATATGAATGTTAAAATGTTTTTATGCAACTGAGAAAAAATAATTGAAAAATGTTACTTAAAAATGTGCAAGTACTTATGAACAAAAGTGTATAGTTAAATTAATTTATATATATGTGAGTTTATATGTGTATATGTATTAATATATGTATATATGCATGTATACATATACATACATATATGTGTATATGTATTAATATATGTATATATGCATGTATACATATACATACACACACACATATATGGATATCACCATGTAAAAGGTTTCTATTAAGATAAAAAGAACTACGAAGCTTCCCATTATGTACTGTAGTTTCTATCATACATATAATGATTAAATGTTCATGTATTAAATATAATTACTGCTAGGAAAGCAGCTAAAGTGGGAAAAACATTCTAACTTCTAATAGATGGTAACTATTTAGTTATATTTAACCTCAGGGGAACACTAAAAATTTGGATACAAGAGACAAAAAGCAAAACATACTCATATTTTTTTCTAAGTGAACACTTGTACCATAGAATACTGCTTTCTTCCAAACACCTCTGGCCCATATATGTTATTTATACAATTATTAATAGCTTTTATTCCTGCTTTCTGTGTTTTGTTCCATAGATCATCTCTGAGTCACAAGCTAGCTTTCACTTGGATATAGAGATTCTCTCATCTTGTACAAGATTGTTATGGAGAGGCAGAAGGAAAGACAGCCTCATTAAAGCATTGTCACCCCTATTTTTTAATGTGTTCTTTTTCAGCTTTCAAATTTCTCTAGCCATTATAACTTCTCTTATTTAGTATATTTTGTCATAGGCATATGGAATACAGTACATTGAAAAGAACACTGACTCTGGAGTTAAAGGACCTGGGAAGTCAAAGGACCTGGGCTTCGATACCTCTGAGTGACTTCCAGCCTCAATTTCCCATAACAGGAAAATAACATGGTTGGACTAGTTGTACTCCAGTATTTCTACCAGTTCTGAAACAATGGTCCTATGTGTCCGTGGAGAGAACGTAAATAACAGACTATATCATTTATGAAATCTTAAAATTTAGGAAAATCCTTTGAGAAAAAGATGACATTAATGTGACCTTCTAAATTTATAGAGCAAAAAGATGTTTGTACTGCCATCTCTTCACCATAATACTTCATCTTTTCATAAACCAACATGAAGGCAAGTATGTTCACTATTGGTTTTGCAACCCTATAAATTAGCACAGCCTTGAACGTAGTTGCTGGTGTTTTTCCACTTAAGGTAATGCCATTTTATATGTGTCTCACATTTCTCTTTTGTTTTTAGCTTATTTTGGTGCTCAATTAGCCATCTTCCTTCTTATACATGTTTGAGTCTTTCTCCTTCTTTGTGATCTGTGATATCACACAATCTTGGTTTTCTTACTGTTTGTCTGATCCTTTTATCTCCTCATTCTATCCTTACCCCATTTGTCATTTGTTATTTCTGCCAGGGGTGAGGTAGTACCTCAGAATTGTTTTAATTTGCATTTCTCTAATCAATAGTGATTTGGAGCATTTTTTAATGTGAATGTATATAGCTTGGATTTCTTCTTCTGAAAACTGCCTATTTATAGCCTTTGACCATTTATCAACTGAGGAGTGGCTCTTATTTTTATAAATTTGACTCAGCATATATTTGAGGAATGAGGCCTTTATTGGAAAAACTTACTGTAGAAATGTTTGATATTACTTTATTGTCTGTGGTATCTTTTAGCATAATGCATTTTCCCTGATTATCTCTTTTAATTAGGTCTATTTTTGCTTTTGCTTTGTCTGGGATCATGATTGCTACCTCTGCCTTTTTCACTTCAACTGAAGCATATTAGATTTTGCTCCAGCTCTTTATTTTAACTCTGTGTCTTACTGTTTCAAGTGTGTCTCTTGCACACAACATATTGTTGGATTCTGGTTTCTTTTTCTTTTCTTTTCTTTTTGCTGTGTAATTATTTTATTAATTAATTTAATTATTTTTTAGTTTTCAACACTCACTTTCACAAGATTTTGAGTTCCAAATTTTCTCCCCATCTCTCTCCTCCCCCCACCAAGATGGTGTGCACTCTGAATAGTCCCTTCCCTCAATCTGCTTTCCCTTCTATCACTACTCCCCTTCTCACCCCCTTCCCCTTCTATTTTCCTGTAGGGCAGGATAGAGTTCTATATCCCCTTGCCTGTATATCTTGCTTCCCAGTTGCATTTAAAAACAACTTTTAACATTTGTTTCTAAAGCTTTGAGTTCCAAATTCTCTCCCTTCCTCCCTCCCCACCCACTCCCATTAAGAAGGCAAGCAATTCTATATAGCTTATACATGTGTAGTCCTGCAAAACACTTCCATAATAGTTACATTGTGAAACAGTATTTTCCTCCATCTTATCCTGCACCCCATTTTTTCTATTCTCTCTTTTGACCTTGTCCTTCCTCAAAAGTGTTTGCTTCTGCTTACTCCCTCCCCCAATCTGCCCTCCCTTCTGTTGTCCCTCCCGTCTTATCTTCTTCCCCCTTAGTTTCCTGTAGGGTGAAATAGATTTCCATACCCAGTTGAGTGTGTATGTTATTCCTTCCTTAAGCCAAATACAATGAGAGTAAGATTCACTCATTCCCTCTCACCTCCCCCCCTTCACTGTAAAATCTTTTTCTTGCATCTTTTATGTGAGATAATCTACCTCATTCTGCCTCTTCCTTTCTCCTTTTCCCAGTACAATCCTCTCTCACTCCTTAATTTTATTTTTAGATATCATCCCTTCATATTGAACTCACTCTATGCCCTCTATCTATATGTGTGTGTATGTATGTATGTATATACATGCATGCATGTTTGCATATGTGTATGTATATGTATATATGTATATATGTGTGTGTGTGTATATATATATATATAAATATATATATATATAAATATATATATATATATGTATATGTATGTATGTATATATACATATATATATATATGTTCCCTCCATCTACCCTAATACTGAGAAAGGTCTCATGAGTTACAAATATGATCTTTCCATGTAGGAATGTAAACAGTTCAACCTTAATAAGTCCCTTATGATATCTCTTTCCTGTTTACCTCTTCATACTTCTCTTGAGTCTTTCATTTGAAAGTCAAATTTTCTATTCAGCTCTGGTCTTTTTATCAAGAATGCTTGAAAATCCTCTATTTCACTGAATGTCCATTTCCCACCCCCCCCCCAAAGGTTTATAGTAAGTTTTGCTGTGTTGGTGATTCTTGGTTGCAATCCTATCTCCTTTGCCCTCTGGAATATTATATTCCAAGCCCTCTGGTCCCTTAATGTAGAAGCTGCTAAATCTTGTGTTATCCTGATCGTGTTTCCACACTACTTGAATTGTTTATTTCTGGCTGCTTGCAATATTTTCTCCTTCACCTGGGAACTCTGGAATTTGACAAAAATATTCCTAGGAGTTTTCCTTTTGGGATCTCTTTCAAGAGGTGATTGGTGGATTATTTCCATTTCTGTTTTACCTTCTGGTTCTAGAATAGCAGGGCAGTTTTCCTTGATAATTTCTTGAAAGATAATGTCTAGGCTCTTTTTTTTTATTATGCCTTTCATGTAGTTCAATAATTTTTAAATTCTCTCTCCTGGATCTATTTTCCAGGTCAGTTGTTTTTTCAATGAAATATTTCACATTGTCTTCTGTTTTTCATTCTTTTGGTTTTGTTTTATAATTTCTTGATTTCTCATAGAGTCTTAGCTTCCATTTGCTTCATTCTAATTTTTAAGGAATTATTTTCTTCAGTGAACTTCTGGACCTTCTTTTCCATTTGACCAATTCTGCTTTTTAAGACATTCTTCTCCTCATTCCCTTTTTGGACCACTTTTGCCATTTGGGTTAGTCTATTTTTTAAGGTGTTATTTTCTTCAGTATTTTTTTGGGTTTCCTTCAGCAAGTTGTTGACTCATTTTTCATGATTTTCTTGCATCACTCTTATTTGTCTTCCCAATTTTTTCTCTTTACTTCTCGTACTTGCTTTTCAAAATCCTTTTTGAGCTCTTCTATGGTCTGAGACCAATTCTTATTTTTCTTGGAAGCATTGGATGTAGGTGCTTTGACTTTGTTGTCTTCTTCTGGTTGTATGTTTTGATCTTCTTTGTCACCAAAGTAAGATTCTATATCTATGTTATATATAATTATATATATATATATATATATATATATATATATATATATATATATATATTATATATATATATATATATATATATATATATATATATATATATATATATATATATATATATATGTATATATACACACATATATATATACACACATATATATATATATATATATATATATATATAAAGAATCTTATATATAAGATTCTGTAGAGATTTTATTTGCTGTTTCATCATGTTTCTAGACAATTACTTGACTTTTTAACTTTTTGTTGAGGTAGGGCTCTGCTTCCAGTGTGGAGGGTGTGCTGTCCCAAGCTTCGGGGGGTTTTGTGCAGCTGTTTTCAGAGATACTTCTGAGGACCTGTAAATTGTCAGTTCTTCCAAGGTGATAGATCAAAGGAGAGGTGTTTACTCCTTTCCTGGCCTGTGCTCTGGTCTATAAGGGATCACAAACACTCTTTTCTGCCTTGGAACTGTGAGGAGGATTCACTCTGCACCACCTCCACAACCTCTGCAACGTCAGCACTCCTCCTCAACTCAGGACCACCACCTAGAACTGTGACCCAGATCCAAGCACAGGAAAAGCAAGCGAATACTGCCTCAGTGCCAGGAAAGAGATCCCTACAATCCCTCTCTGATCAGCCACTCAATGCCCCTACCATCTGTGGGTTGAGAGACTTGGCAGCAACCACTGCTGCTGTGGCCTCCACCCTGGGGCTGTGCCAGAACCAAGGCTGGACTGCACTCCTCTCTCAGGGAGGTGTGATAGACCTTTCCTACTGACCCTCTAAGTTGTTTCTGGCATTTGTGGGTTGAGAAGTCTGGAAACTGTCACAGCTGCTCATGATTCAGTCTCTTGAAGCCTGTTGCAGGTTTGCTGTGGCCCAGTCTTTGCCTGTATGGCCCATGCTGAACTGTACTCCTCTCCCAGCCTGGAACAACAGACATTTCCTATCAACCATCCAGGTTGTCTTGGGCTGGAAATCAGCTTCATTTTGTCTTCCTGTGGGTTCTGCTTCTTTAGAATTTGTTTAGAGTCATTTTTTACAGGTATTTGGAGGGGTTTGGGGGAGAGCTCAAAAGTCACTGCTTTTACTCTGCCATCTTGGCTCCACCCCTCTGGATTCTGCTTTCTAATCCATTCTGCTATCTGATTCCATTTTATGGGTAAGTTCATCCCATTCATATCTGCAGTTATGATTACTAACTGTGTATTTCCATCCATCCCATTTTCTCCTGTTTTATCCTCTCTTTCTTTTTATCCTGTCCCTCCTCAAAATACTGTTTTGCTTCTAACTGCTACCTCCCTTTGTCCAACCTCACCTTTATTCATTCCCTTTCTATTATCCCCTTACACTCCTATTTCCCTATTGGGAGGTATATACACACACACACACACACACACACACACACACACACACACACACACACACACACACACACACATATATATATATATAATTTTGGGTAAGATACATATGTGTGTATAATATCTATATCTGTACCTATCTATCTATATTATGTGTGTGTGTTTGTGTGTATTCTTTTTCTTTGAACCAATTCCAATGAGAGTGAGGTTCAAACATTGCCCAACTCTCCCTTCCTCAATTTCCCCCTCCATTGTAAAAGCTCCTCCTTGGGCATCTCTTTCGTATGAGAAAAGTTTCCCCAATCTACTTCTCTCTTCCTTCTCCCAGTTCATCCCTCTTTCTTACCTCTTCATTTATTTTTGGAGATCATTCCAACATAATTGACTTTGCCAATGCCCTCAATGCAAACTTCTTTTAACTGCCATAATAATGATAAAGTTCTTAGTAGTTACATGTATCATTTTCCCTTATAGGAATGTAAACAGATATAAAATGTTAACTTTATTGACTCATATTTACTTTTTATATTTCTCTTGAGTCTTGTGTTTGAATGTCAAATATTCTATTCATCTCTGGTCTTTTCATCAGGAATGCTAGAAAGTCTTCTGTGTCATTAAAAATCCATTTGCCCCCTGAAGGATTACGCTCAGTTTTAATCCTATCTCCTTTGCCTTCTGGAATGAAATATTCCAAGGCCTTTGTTCCTTTAATATGGAAGTTGCTAAATCTTGTGTGATCCTGACTGTGGCTCCACAATATTTGATCTCTTTCTTTCTGGGAGCTTGAAGTATTTTCTCTTTGATGCGGGATCTTCTAAGGCTACTACTCCCCAAAAATTTTTAGCCAAATTTTTATTGTATTAAAACCAAGAAATTTTCCACAGTTGTCAATAGAGCATCTTAGAAAATTGCAACCGATAAAAACATATACAATTGTCCTTGAAAACAAGAATGAATATTAATTGAACATTTAACATAAAACATCAGTAGATTATTTGAGATGGCATTATATATCAAAATAAACATGGCAATGTACCAAAAAGCTTCTTTTATGTGTAATATTTTGTTGCTAAAAACAAAGCAAAACAAAACACATCCTAGTCATCTAGTAATATAAACCAGGCACTCAGAAACTTTTCAGTGGTCTAAACATTCTTTAATATATATGTATATATATATATATATATATATATAATATGTATATATATATATATTATATATGTATATATGTATATATACACACACACAGGTGAATATATGCATATATATATTTCTATTTTTAAGCATTTGTTTTTTCTTTTGTTCATACATTCTAGAGAAAGAAGGAAAAGAAGGAAGGAAAGAAGGAAGGAAAGAAGGAAGGAAGAAAGGAGGAAAAGAAGGAAGGAAGAAGGAAGGAAAGAAAGAAGGAAGGAAAAAAAGAAAGGGAAAGAAAGAAAAAAGAATGGAGAACTTTGATATTACATAAGCACAGTTAAGTAAAACATCTTTACTCTTTGGGCATCTCCAAAAATGAATTCCTTATTTTGCATATTCATCATTTTTTACATATAAAGACAATTTTAGCATACATTTTTTATAAAATTTTGATTTTCAAATTTTCTCCCTACTGCCCTCCTCCTCCCTTAGACAGTAAACATTTTGATGTAGGTTATATATGTGCAATCATGTAAAACATACTTTCATATTAGTCATATTGTAAAAGAAGAAACAGAACAAAAGAAAAAAAATGAAAAAATAAATAAAGTGAAAATATTATGCTTCAATCTGCATTCAGACTCCATCAGTTCTTTCTCTGTATATGGATATCATTCTGCACCGTGAGTCTTTTTGAATTGTCTTGGATCATTGTATTACCAAGAAGAGGTAAAGTCAGTTATAGTTGATCATCACAGAAGTTTGCTGTGTATAATGTTCTCCTAGTTCTGCTCACTTCACTCTGCATCAGTTTGTGTAAGTGTTTCCAGGTTTTACTAAAATCCAACTTCTCATTATTTCTTACAGCACAATAGTATTCCATTACATTCATATACCATAGTTTGTCAGCCGTTCCCCAACTGGTGGGCATCCCCTGAATTTTCAAGTCTTTGCCACCACAAAGAGAGCTGCTATAAATATTTTTGTACATGTGGGTCCTTTTCCCATTTTTATGATCTCTTTGGGATATAGACCTAATTGTGGTATTGCTGGATCAAAGGGTATGCACAGTTTTATTGCCCTTTGGGCATAGTTTCAAATTGTTTTTCAGAATGGTTGGATCAGTTTACAACTCCATCAACAGAGCATTACTGTCCTAATTTCCCACATCCTCACCAACATTTATCATTTTCCTTTTCTGTCTTATTAGCCATTCTCAGAGTGGTTTTAATTTACATTTATATAATCAATAGTGACTTAGAACATTTTTCCTTGTAACTATAGATAGCTTTGATTTCTTCATCTGAAATCTGCCTGATCATATCCCTTGACCATTTATCAATGACATAATATTTCTTTCCTGGAATTGGCCGAATATTCTTTTTTTTCCCTTTTTACTAAAACTTAAATACACAATAAGAAATTAAAAAGAAACATAAACTTAGATATTGAAACTTAAGTACAAAATAAGAAAATAAAATAAAAATTTGCATTTCAAAAAAGCCTATATAATAAATACTATGTGTTGTGTTGAGGGCTGTCCATCTTTTCTTTGCTTTCTTGTAAATTTTCTTTTTTTCTCTTTTGTATACTTTTTACTTTGTTCTTTTTCCCCCTTCCCCTCTGCCCCCAAAGACTACAATTAAGAGCAGATATAGATATGTACACACACATATGTACATATATTTACATACATGTATATGTACATATATGCCCATGTAGACATATACTTTCCCTAACAAATTCTACTTCTGATCTTTGTTTTTTATGTTTGTGTGTATATCTCTTATTTCCTATCCCTCCTAACTCATCTATTTTACTTCTACCTACTGCCTTACTCTCCTATTTTTTAACCTACTCCACCTCAAAGGATCCCTCCCTTATCATCCCATTAACATAAATATAAATACCCTTCTATACCCCCCTTTGACCTATGCCCTCACCCTCCTATCTAGAGATCATTCCCTTATTTTCTTCTCCCTCCCAATCCCCTTGGCATTTTATTTCTTTCTGAATTTAGAAGACTTTTATACATATATACATACACACATATAATATACATATATCACATGTATATTATAACATACTTATATGTATATTACATACATATACACACCTATATTATGTGTATATTATATATATGTCATACATATATAGTATATGCATATATACAGCATAAATATAAAATGAATGAATACAAAATAATTAAGTAAAAAGTAGTTGGAAGGGAGAAAACTAGAAGCTTTATTCATAAGATGAACTGTGCCTGTGAGAAACAAACAAGAAGTTATTTGGCTAGATTGCAGAGCATGGAAGGAGGAGTTATGACCAATGAAACTAGAAAGAATTTGGAGTCAAGTTAAGAAGGTCTTTAAAATGAAAAGAGAGGACTCATACCCAACCACTGGAGTTGGTTGAATAAGTGACTCAAATGGTTAAATTTGTGCTTAAGGAAACTCGCTTTGTCAGCTGTTTCAAGAATGGCTTAAAGTGCTGAGAGGTTTGAAGTGGGAAGCACAATTAGGAGGCTAGTTCAGTAATCTAGGTGAGAGGTGATGAGGGCCTGAACTAAAGTGCTATCTGTATGAGTGGAGAGAAGTGTTCAGATGCAAGATATGTTGTGGAGGTAGAAGACTGTGGAGGTAAGATCTGAAAATTAGTTGGATATATGGAATGAAGGAAAGTGAGGATTCCAGAATAATGCCAAGAATATAAGCCTGGGAGGCTGGAAGGATGTGATACCTGTGACAGATATAAGGAAGTATGGAGGAGGTTTTGGTAGGAAAGTTGAGTTTAGTTTTGGATATGTTGAGCTTGATATATCTCTGGAACACCTGTACGTACATACACTTGCACACATTTAGGATATAGAATGCACCCCCTCCTTATGTCCATCTTATAGAGCTCATCTCTTCGTTTAAGATATAGCTCAAGCACCATCTTACTTAGGAAGCTTTTTCTCCTCCACCCCAAATGCTGGTGGCTTCTGTCTCAATTACCTTGTGCTTAACTACTTTACATTTATGCCTTTTATTTTACATTATATGTGAACATACATAAACATGTATATGATATACAATTCACATGTATGTGTATATATGCACATACATGTAGGAAGGGAAACAATTTACTACCTTCTCTCACTTTAAAGAAAGTACATTTATTAGTTCAGTGCTTCTTAATGAAATCAGTCAATTGGAACTAAGTATGACTATTGACCAAATCAACAGAGACTAAGAAGTAGAAAAATAAGGAGAAGGAGAAGCAAGAGGGAGTAATAATATGAAAAACCAAATATAAGAGTGTATTCATGAAGAGAAACTGGTTACCTAGGAAGCTAGGTGGCAAAGTGGATAGAGCTGGGCCTGGAGTAAAAAAGACCTGAGTTCAGATATGACCTCAAACAGTTATTAGCTGTGTTACCCTGGGCAAGATACTTAATTTTTTTCTATAAAATGAGCATAATAATAGCAGCAGCCTTCCAGGCTGTTATTATGAATGTAAAATGAGATGATATTTGTAAAATCCTAGCATATGGCCTGGCACATAAAAGGTGCTTAATAAATGTTTCTGCCTTCCTTCTGCCCTTCCTTCCTTCCTTCTTTCCTTCCCTCCCTCCTTCCTTCTCTTCTTCACTCCTTCCTTCCTTCCTTCCTTTCTTTCTTTCTTTCTTCCTTCCTTCCTTCCTTCCTTCCTTCCTTCCTTCCTTCCTTCCTTCCTTCCTTCCTTCCTTCCTTCCTTCCTTCCTTCCTTCCCATGAGTTTATGCAACACTTCCAATGTTTCTCAAAATTCTTCATACTTATAATTTTTTGCTCTATAAATCGAAAAAGATTTATTTATTGGTGGGGGGGAGGTGAAGGGAAGCCTGGAGAGGAATGAAGACATGGCTGGCCTGGGTACTTTCCTTCAAATGGAGGTTCTGGGAGGAACTGACTACCTAGAGGATGGGGTGGAGAAGGCCAGTGACAAAGGTCATAGGGGCAGAATGAACTTCCAGGATGAGAAGACTGCTGTGGAATGGTAGAGAATGTCTGGAGTGTCTGAGATGAAGATTAGAGAGGAATGAAGAACATGAATACACAGAATATAATTTGTTGAGCTGTTCTATAATTGTTGGCCACTACTTTATTTCTAATTTTTGTTTTTGTTATTATTTTTTGATACAACTGAGTATACCTATGAATATTTTATGAGACTTTTCTTCTTGTCATTGACTTCCTTAAGCTATATGCCTAGTAATATGGTGACTGAGTTATAAAGGGTATGAACAATTTTTTTGTTTTTTCTTGCATATTTACAAATTGTTTTCCTACTGTATTTGGATGATACCTGCTTTTCAAAGAATGCCAATAAAGAAAAAAAATGCACTTTGCATGAATATTTTTAAGATAGTGGGGAAAAAAGAGCAAATTAAAATTTCTGAAAGTATTGATGATCCATGCCTTGGTTATTAGTTAATTTATAGAGTGCCAGATGGAATAGTCTGTTTTCAGGATTTGTGTTGTTACAGGTCTTAATGAACCTTGGATGAAGCATAGGCATTAACCTAAAAATTCTTCCCCAAGAATGGGATCAGCAATATTCAAGGTACAAAGCTACCTGGTGAGTCATCTTTGCCAACACCTTCATTGTCTAGGATGATCAGTGGATTAATTGTTCTGATTTAAGAGAATTTTCCTTTGAACTTAAGACTGAAAAAAAAAAACAAGCCTTTCTACTCAAGCCTTATTTTGGAAAAATAGTTGGAAGTAGAGTTTAATGAATATGAACTAATCTTTCATGATTGAGGTCTGCCAGGGCCTCAGGATTATTTATCTTTTGAAATAGCAATAATTATACCAATATCATAGGAAGACATGGAAAAGGATGAGGATACTTTACTGAATCTACAATCACCCCAGGAACCCTCTGGAAGGGGGTTTTTATGGTAAATCTTAGCAACTTGTTCATTTTCATTTTGTCCTACCAGTGATATCTGTGATAATTGTGGGCTCTGATTAGGTAGACTTAGTCAAGCTTTTATTTTACAAGTCTATTTCTGGTAACTTTGCTGCTGAAGGAAATGATCATTGGGTAAAAGCTGATTTACCAGGAAAAAAAAAGTCAATCCTTCTGAGAAGAATGAGTATTAATGATCTATCCATTTAATAATTTATTATGAATTCCCATTTTTTTTTCAAAAATAAAGATGTCTACCTTAGCATTTAGTTCAGTTTGAGAAAGTTTTCCTCAGGTTTCTTCTATCTGCTAATCAGTTCCCAACCTGATTACATCTCTTTTCATTTCCTCCCTGAACCCTTAAGAAGTCCTGAGAGAAGAGAGAGATGGGAGAAATTGCCTTTAAACGTCCCTCAATTTCTGTTAGAAAATAAATGAACTTGCCCACGTTCCTCATATTTCATCATTCTCAATACTAAATTCTTAAATGTGTATCTTAATATACATATGTTGTGTGATGAGCTAGTGTTATGATTAAATCTTCAAATTTTACATTTATTGGGTTATATATGATGACCTTTGAAGCATTAATGTAGTATTAATTATGTTTTTCATTTAATGTAAATCACTTATGAACTATCTTACACATCTACAAATTAAACTATATAATAATGCATTGCATGTAGCATGCCTCTTTCCAAAAGCCCAAAGACCTTCAAAGAAATTATTTTCTTAATCTTCACACATCTCTGATAGGTAGATTATTAGTTCTAATTACCCTCCATTTTGCAAGTGGGAAAACTATCTGAATATCTTTTATCCCTGAAATAGCTAGAAAGTCTAATAAGTGTGCATTGTTTGCATAGAGAAAAAGGGAAGATTTAAGTAAAGTGTTAGCTATTGGAAGGCAGAAACTATTTTCTCCATTCATTTAGTGTCTAGCATAGTGCCCCACATAAAATATGTGCATAATAAATACTTCTTGGACTGGATGAGAGAAATAATATTATCATTTTGTATATTAATTTGCAATTAATTTGTAATAGTATAAAACTATTATACCAATAGTTTTGTGCGACCATTATTGTGTATGGAAATGTTACCCAGGAAACTCTCCTTTCTTGAGGGTCACCAGATCATGGTGGCCATTATCTACCAGGACATTCTCCTTCCTTACATAGTGAATTCAGTGCTTTATTCACAGTCCTTCTCTCCACCCCAAGTCCTACACTAATACACATAGATACTCCCTAAAAATACCCTAACCTTTTAGTTGTTAAATTTTTCAGTTATCATAACCAACTTGTCTCCTCCATCTTAGCTACATACAGACACAGTCATACCTTTGATCTTTCCATCATCCACAATTATTCTATTTCCATGTTCACAAACTCTGATGTTCTTATATCTGATCACACTCTTTTTAATTCATTCTTTTCTTCTACTTTATTACCCGTAACCCAGTTCTTTATATTGACCATGAGTTCCATTCTTTTCACCCTTCAGTTCTTTCCCAGGTCATAACACCTACACTAGCTATACTCTCCTCCTTTTCCTATCTTTATATGTTGGTGAACCAATTTGACTCTGTCTTCTAGATTCCTTACATTTTGTCCTGGCACTGATAATACCTATTTTGATTACTACTTCCATCTAATTCATCACTTCTATTCAGGTGGTACTAAATAGAGAGAGAAAATCGCAAAACAATACTGATCTGTCAACTAAAACTTGATGTTACACATCTCAAAGGCAAATCTTTTACATCTCTCCAGTGAATTTGAAATCCCACTCATTGCAGTGGCTGTTCTGAAATGTTTCATCATTTCTCAAGTCTCCTTCCACACTCTGCCCCCATGTTCTCAGATGAGGGCTTCACCTCATACTTCATTAAAAAAATGACGCTATTTTCAATAGACTCCCCCTTTTCTGCACATTTCACTCATTTGGACATCTTTCCCTACTATCTCCCATGTAACCTTTTTCTTAACCTGACCATTCCTGCTGGCTGTCACCCAGTATTTCTCCTCTCCTACTTGGCTAAACTCCTTGAAAAATCCACATACATTAGATACATCCATTGTTTCTCCTTTCACTTTCTTTAGGTTGCAGAGAATTTTTAAATAAAATTTTATTTTTCAATTAATAAACATTTATTCTCCCCCTCCTACTGAACAAAAATAAAATAGTAATACAAATATGTATAGTCAAGGAAAACAAGTTCCCATATTGACCTTGTCCAAAAATGTATATGCCATTCTTCATATTTAGTCTATCACCTCTCTGTCAATAGGTGGGTAATATTATTTATTATCAGTATTCTAAAATCATGGTTGATCATTGCTTTTTATTTTGGAATTCCTAATTCATTCAAATTTGTAATTTCAATATTGTTATATATTAAATCATTTCCCATTCTGCTTACTTCATTCTTCATCAATTTATACAAGTCTTACCAGGTTCCTTTAAATTTGTCCTCTTCATTGTTTCTTATGGGACAATAGTATTACATTCCATTCATACAGCATAATTTGTTTAGATATTCCCCAATGGATGGTTGGGTACCTCCTTAGTTTCCGGTTCTTGTGACTACAAAAAAGAACTACTACCAATTTTTTTTTTTGTACATTTAGGTCTTTTCCCTCTCTCTCTGATATTCTTGGAATATAAGCCTATAGGTATCACCAGATCAAAGTGACTTTTTTTGGGCATAGGTCCAAATTGCTTTCCAGAATGTTTAGACTAATTCACAGCTATATTAATGAGCCTATTTTTCTGAAGCTCTTTCAACATTTGTCGTCCCCCCCTTTTTATAACTGTCAAACTAAGAGATGTAAAGTGAAACCTCTGATTTGCTTTTATTTGTATTTCTCTAATTATTAGTATTTTGGAGTACATCTTCCTTGAAAAACTATCTATTCATATTTTTGACCATTTATCAATTGGGGACTCAAAAATTTGAATATAATGTAATATAATATAATGTTGAATATAAGAAATTGTATAATATAATGTTGAATATAAGTTCCTTATATATTTTGGAAATTAGACTTTTATCAGAGCAACATGCTGCAAAGATGTTTTCTCTAGTTACCTATTTCCCTTATAATTTTAACTTTATTCATTTTGTTTAAATAAAAAAAACTTTTTAAAAGTTATGGAATCCAAGTTTTATCTCTTGTTAGATTCTTTATCCCTTGTTTGATTCCAAACTCTTCCTCTATCCATAGATCTGAAAGGTGAGTCCCTCCTTGTTCTTAATTTTTTCTTTTTTGGTGGGGAGAGAGGTTGTAGACTTTGTGTGTGTATGTGTGTGTGTGTGTGTGTGTGTGTGTGTGTGTGCGCTATGACATTTTAATATATATGTCACATATCTATTTGGAACTTCTCAGCATATAGTGCTCTCATTTGTTAAAATCTTTAAACATCTTGTTTCCAACTGCATCATTCAACTGAATTTACTCCAGAGTTACCAGTGATTACTTAACTGACAAATCCAATGACCTTTTCTTTATCATCTTTCCTGACTTACTGCAACTTTGGAAACTATTGATGACAATTACTTCTCTTTTCCCTTGGTTTTCTAGTTTTTATCACTTGGTTTTCCATCTACCTCTCTTACTAGTCCTTTCAACCTCCTTTTCTGGATCTTTAATCATGTTAGACCAACCAGCCATGGGCATCCAGCAAGGCTATATCCTGGGCTCACTTTGCTTTTTCCTCTTTGCTATCTTCCTTGGTGATCTCATCAACTCTCCTAGGTTCAATGATCGTTTTTATATGGATGATTCCTAGCTCTCAATATACAGCCCTAAATTCACCTGAACTCTAATCACACCTCACTGATGCTTTTTAGGCATCTCAAAGCCAATATTGCTTTAAAAAAAACTACTTATATTTCTCTGTAAATCATCTTCTCAGTTTTCCTTACTATCACCTTTGCAGTCATCCATGTTTGCAACCTTGGCATTATCCTCAACTTCTCACTCTCATTCATGCCACATATTTTATTTTCACTACATCTCTTGTGTGTGAACTCTTCTCTAAATGCATGCAAAGACTACCCTGGTACAAGACATCATCAGCTCTCAACTGAACTTATAATTGGTATTCCAGCCACAAGTCTCTCCCTACTCCAATTTGTTTTCTACTCAATTGCCAGTATGGTTTTTTTGAAGTGTAGGTCAAACCATGTCACCACCTCCCTAATCAATAAGCTTCTACCTGCTGTGTCTCAGATCAGATATAAAGTCCTCTATTTGGCATTCAGTGCCCTTCATGACTTGCCTCCTTCTTACTTTTTCAGTGTTTTTACGCTTTACTTTCTTTCAAGAACTCTATAATCCATTTATACTACTTGCCTCTTCCTTGCATATGACACTCAATCTTCTTCATTTTCTATTTCTGCTTTTCTATTAGTTATCCCTCATGCCTGAAATACTCTTCTTCCTAATCTCTGGCTATTAATTTCTCTTGTAAAACAGTTTTAATCCCACTTTTATAGGAGGCCTTTACTAGATCTTTTGTGGCTAGTCAGTCCCTTTCCTCTGGGATTACCTTCATATACTCTGTATATATCTTTTTTTTGGTGCATAGTTATTTTCATAAGGCCATCTCCATTATATTCATAAATTCCTTGAGGAAAGGGAAAAATGTTTTCACTGCTAGTTACTGAAACAGCTGGATGCTGAGGATGTAACTACAGAGAGTAAAATGATCCCTATTCCTTACTCTCTAGGAGTTTGCATTCTACCAAGGAAGAGGACATCTGTCTGTCTGTCTATCTATCTATCTATCTATCATCTATCTATCTATCTATCTATCTATCTATCAATAGATAGCTATAGATTGGTTTGTATAGTTTAGTATATGTGACATATAGCTGTATGTCGATTTGTATTTGTATAAATTTATATATGATTTGTATCTACATCTGTATTTGTAGCTATATCTGTATAAAGGTTATAAATACAAAATAATTAAATACAAGGTAGATTGTGAGGAAAAAGGACCAGTTTTGTAGTATTACTTGTTTTAAGAAGGAAGGTAAAGTAAACTAGAACTGGAAGATAGGTTGTAGAAGGCTTGAAAAGCTAAACAAAGGCATTTATGTTTTTTCTTAGAGGTATTAAGGATCCACTAGCATTGGTTAAGTGTGGAAGGGACGGGACTGTAAAACATAGGACAAGGAGATGAGGGATTTCAGAGTAGAGAATGGTTTAGAAGAAGTAAACACATGATAATTTGAAAAGCTAAAGAGTATTAATGATTGATTTTGGAGAGGTCAGGGAAAGTTTCATGTAGGAGGTAACTCCAGAGATGAACATTAAAAAAAAATCAGACTATTAAGGGGTGGAGTTCAGGAATAAATGCACTCCTGGAATGGGGGATAGCTTTTGAAAAGTCATGTAGATGAGATATGGAAAAAAAAAAAACAGTTTGAAGAACAGCTAGCATATTCTAGAGTATGGAATAGATAGTCGGATGTAGTTTGGGGAACACAGAGTATGTGAAAAGGACAGATATGAAAGGTAGATGGGAACCAGATTATAGAAAGATTTAAATGTCAGGTTAAGAACATCATATTTCATGCTAGAATCAACGTGGAATTATTGAAGATATTTGAGCAGAGAAGTGACACGGCCAGTCATGTGGTAGGAAGATTAGCATGAAAGTTATGTGGAAAATAAATTAATGAGTAGAGAGCCTGAAAGCCAAGAGAACAATTAGGAAGCTATTGCAATAATTGATGTGAGAAATGGTGAGGTCATGAATAGAGAATATGTGAATTAAAAGAAAGGAGAGAGATGCAAGTGATGTGGTGATGGAATCAGTGGAAATTGGCCATTGATTATGAGAAGGAAAGAATCAAGGATGACTTTAACACTGTGAACCTGGTGATAGATAAGATGGTATTAGCCTTAACTGAAATAGTATAGTTTGGGAGAGAGGGTTATTTTGCAGAGGTGGAAGAAAGTGTGGGGAAATTGAGTTATCTTTGTATATACTGAGCTGCTGACAGGTCATCCAGGCAGAGATTTTCAACAGGCATTTAGTGATGTAGGACTATAGTTGAGGAGAATGAATTTTAACTATATGAAAATCATCATGCTAAGGGCTGAGGACACAATTAGAAAAATTAGACCATACTCATTCTTGGAAAGCTCTGGGGAAGAAAACTCATCTGAAAGAGTTGAGCTGTCACACAGATGTCAAAGCTCAGGCTCCATAGGGCCCACCAGAAGGTTACATGACAGTGCCCCATGGGTCTGGTGAGCATAACACTAGGGTTAATGGTGAGGCCAAGGGCAAGGAGGCAGGTAAGATGGTAAGTCCTGGTGAACCTTCAGCTCACTGTAAGGTCATTTAAATGGTATGAAAAGCCATGTTGCTTTGTTCTTCAAGTACCCCTATGGAGTATGGGCAACCCAGTAGGGGTGAGGCAAAGATAAGGCAATGGACTTTGTATCCTCCATGAATGATTCTTCCAGTGTCTTCTATAGACCTGGCTGCAGTGGGTAACCATTTACTCTTGGCAAAAAAGGGTGAGACATGATGTCCTAATTGCACAATTGCATTTTGAAAGGCAAGGTAGCCCTGTCAGCCACAATCCCTCTAATTCTTTAAGATCAACACTCCAACCTGAGCTATGATAAAACACAATATTTATCAATATAAGAATATCAATGAATCCATTGTTTAACTTTTCTTCAGAATTATTTTTCCTCCCACAAGGAATATGTAACCTGACTTTAAATAAATAATAATGAGCATCAGAATTCTTGGTAAATGTTTGAAACTTCAATTTCTCAATAACATTACTGAGGCTTATCTTCTCTAAAGATGGGGTGCATTCCATTTTCCTTTCAGCATAACTGCTGTGTACCTACTTCTCTGTTCAAGACTTTCACAGAGAAAGTGATCAGAGTATATAGGCATTAGATAAAGACCCTCTCAGATGCAGTGGATGGAGATAGGGCCTGATCTGAAGTAAGCAGAACAGGTGGTAATTAAATCACAGATGGAGATAATCATTCATCATTCAAAACAATCAAAAGACATCAGGGTGCAAAGAAGTGGTGATGAGGAGTTGAACTGGAATCAGAACATTAGTCTAGACATGCTGAATGGACAAAAGGTGTCCTTCAGGACCTTTTCTTTTTCTTTTGGACATTAGCATCCATATGTGAAGCAGTTGGGCTGAAAGCATCAAAGGAAATATCATACATACATACATACATACATTAAATATTATATATTTACATATATTATACATGCATGTACATATACACATATATTTAAGATAGTGTGTAATGCCTTCAAATTTAATAATACTTTGAGGGAAAGATGATTAAAGGAGGAAGGAGTAGGGAAGAGGGTGACCTTGCATTGAATAATTCAATTTATCCCCCATAAGTTGAAAATTTAAATCAAATGTGGTTTAATTATGAGGAAATTATTCGAGTATAGAGGACTTCAAAATCTTAATGTTGAAGCCATTTTTTCCTATGTGAGGAGCTAGACTTTAAGAACTGGATTCTAATTTCCTCATCAGCTAATCCTACACTAAAGTATGTTTTCGGCAACCTGGGCCTTATTTTTCTACTCTGTAAAATGATGAGGTTGGACTGGATGCTCCCTAAGGTGCCTTCCAGTTCTATCATTCTGTGATTCCATGGATTCTGTGAGTCCATGTACAAATGTAAATGCTAAGATAAAAGACTTACTGTTGTTGAGGTCATATTCTGAAATGAGCCTGTGATGAGGTGGAAAAAGTCAGGGCATGGAGGTCATGGATAGGGGGAGGCCTATGGCAGCTGAGGCCCAGATGAGGGCATCAGAGAGCAATGAAAGGCACTAATGACTCCCAGATGGGGGAACTTCGGCAAGATGGGCTTGGGAGCATAAGGGAAAATTTCTTACTTTTGTAGAAGAAAATGATTACTGAGTTCAGAAAAGGACCAACCAAGGTCAGATTCCAATTTTTAAGTCATTCATAAGGAGCCAGAAGGTCAGACAGCTGGAGGATAATGGAGGTATGGGTTTCAGACATGGCAATGTTGAAGGATAAGGAGGGACTCCAGGAATGAGCAACCAGCATTATAGCTATAGTGAGAATAGTAAGTCAGATAGATGATTATAGATTTCTAGCAGACAAATAGCTTTGAAAGAGAGCCTATAGGCATAACAATGTTTCAAATGGTCCATTTGGATCCCATGGTTCATTCTTTCTGCTTTGTAAGATGTTCAAAATTCAGATGAGTTGGGTTTCTGTTTAGGTTCTGATAGCTGAGATAAATTTGTTGGCAAGTTCAGTCAGTTCCTTGACGGTGATAGAAGAAAGTGTCTCAACTGAGATGACTCAGGTATGTGCCCTAGAGCACGTCTAATACCAATTTAATATCAACATCACTTTCAGGGTGATTGTACTTTCTACCTTTACCTAGTCCAGCCCAATAGACTGACAATTAGACAATATACCGGTATGTGTATGTATATGGATATATGTGAGTGTATATGTGTGTGTGTGTATACATACACACACACACACACACACACACACACACACATATGGACTGGTTTATCTATATGTCAATTATCTATCTACATAAACTGAAAGACCCTCCTTTTGTCTGGTGTATATATAAAGACTAGTTCCTATGTCATTACATACATTGCAGAGTAAACATACATGGAGTTGTAGGATTATAAGTCTAGACCTGGAAGGGACCTCAGAGACCATCTAATTCCTTCAGTTTAGAGGTGAGAAAACTGAGGCACAGTATGATTAAGTGACTTACTCAAAATGACACAGATAGTACGAAAGGTGAAATCTGAAGGCATGTATTCTTAGTTCTAGGTCCAGGATCCTTTCATTGCAAAATATTTTCTCTGAATCACATATCTCACCAAAGACCTGGAGTGAAATAGACCATCTTGGACTGTGTGATTGCAAGATTGATTCCAGATTTGGTCACAAATTACCATTGATAAGCAATGGAATCTTGCTTCCTACTATTCTGCATAGAAGAACCATAGAGCATCATTTCAACAATTATTAGAAAATCTAGTGTTATCTTAAATAATAACAGACATGAACTGGATGCTTGAAGATTGGGAAAGTGATTTTCACGTCTTATTTGAGTCCTCTCAACAGCCCTTCAAGGTAGATGAGGTGTTACTCCTTTTTCACAGATTAGGACACTGAAGCTCTGAAAAGAATGAAGCAGGTCAATGTTGAAAGTAACATTCAAAGCCAAAGCTTCCTAGCTTTAAATTCATCATTTTACTTTACAGTCCCAAGCATTTCATCTATAATTTGGTGCCCACCTTGAAAATGGAAATACTTGGTATATGAGGTAACTCATCCCTGAGGTAATCATGAGCATTTACTGAATCTGTAGGCAGAAGGGAATGAAGGAAGGAGAGGACTTTTCCCAACTCTCCTCTGCCTACCTTTACATTGATGTCACCAATTATAAAAGTACATGCCCAAACTGCATGTAATTAAGATCATAGATTTAGAAGTTAGATGAACCTTCAGAGGGTATCAAGTCCAACTCCCTAGCTTTACAGATGAAGAAACTGTGTCACAAAGAGTTTCAGTGAATTACCTTGGGGCACTCAGATGAGATTTGACTCAGATGAGACTTGAACTCAAGTCTTCCTAATTCCCAAATCAGTGCTCTATCCACCATACCATGTTGTCAATCAATGATAGTGTTTTCACAATTGTTGTGACTGGTTGATGTCCATTAAAAATAAAAGGGATGTTTTAACAGCTTGCACAATTTCATTGATAGCACATAGGGGTTCCACACTGAAGGTTTTTTCTACAGAGGGACTAAGTTTTATGTTCTTGTTTGAGAATGATTTCTTGAGGAAGACTGATTTAATGGAAATAAGAGTAGAAGGCATTGGAAGTCAGGAGTCTCAGGTAATAGGACTTAGAGTCTGAAGGGACTTTATTGATCATCTAATCCAACACTCTCATTTTACATATAGGAAAATCAAGTTTATAAAGGTTAAATGACTTGCAGAAGGTCACAAGGTAGTAATTGTCAGAGCTGAAATTTAAACTCAGGTTCTGTGATTCAAGATTGAGTATTCTTTCTACTACATCTACCATTAATTCATGTTGTGATTTGAACAAGTCACTCAAACTATCATAGTCTCAGTATCACAATTTGTAAATGAGAAGGATAAGAGATCATCTCTAAGTTCCCTTTTTAAGTTCTCAGGTTCTACTATTGGTTGTCAATAAAGGCCAGTCTTTTCTAATGGAAGATAACATTTAAAAAAGCAACAGAAGATAAAAAAGTTAAAATGAAATTAAAATAAAGAAGAGACAGAGGCAGATTGGAAATTATGATGTAAGAATGAGAAATAAATATTCTGAAAGCAGAGAAACACATACTGAGAGTAGAGAAATGAGTCAGTGACCAACATCTAAAGGGGTAAACAGTCACTTTCCCTTCAGTAATTATTGAAGGCACAAAAATAAAGCAAGCACAAATGTTGTGTGTATGTGTGTGTGTGTGTGTACACACACAGACATGTATCTTTGTGTGTGCTCAGAAACAAACAGAACAATATCCACATCTCAGTATGTGTAGCCCTTGAGAACATAGAACACATCTACAATGAAAAGCTAAGCATTTTGGTCATCTAAGCAAATTGTAGTGTTCATAATAAACATTTGTAACAAAACTATTATGAAAATTATTTCAACTTAATTACTAAAACAAGATCTGTTTCAGAAGATGCGACAGAAGAATAACTCTTTAAATTAAGTCAATTTATGCATATGACAAGGTAGTAATAGGAGAAGAGGACAAAAATACCTCATAAAACATGACTCAAAAGTAAGACACAAGATTCAGCACAGGTTTATGAATTATACAAAAGCCTCATACTTATAAATCATGAATATTTTAGAAGAAAGTTAAGAGCTGCTAGATGCAGTGAATATCAAACTAATGTCATAAAAATAAAATTGATTTTATTTTAACAGAATGGAAATGACTAGTTACAGACATGGAAGCCATTTCCAAATTAGTTTTCTGCATACAGTGAGACTGTTAACTTGTTAAAGCAGATATTAAACTACAAAAAATAAGATAAAAACAAAAAGATATAATGTGGAAATGAGGCAAGTTTAATCTTCCTAACTTAAACTATCTGTTGATGCAGAAAAATGGGAAATGGATAAAAGAACAGACATTGACATGGGCCATTACTACTTTTTAAGGAAGTTTAACCAATTGATCACTACAGCAAGGGGACTAAAATAGCCTGGAAACAACTTAAGCCAAGAAATCCTTGATTTCTTTGACAAATGGGGAGATATGACTGTCCTGAGTAATGTCTGTTTAAAGTACCAACTCATTTATAAGCTCTTAAGGAGGAGGTTGATAGAAGATCAAAATAGAACAAAATAGCAATAAATAATAGAAGAAAAAGAAAATGTATAGAAAACTCACCAAGAGATCTAATGAAGCAAAATCATATCAAGGTATGCAAAGATTAAACTGGAAAGAGAATAATCAGATGAAAAATGCAAACTCTGTAAAGCTATTTATATCATTTTTTCCACCTCCAATTTCAGTTGAATAATCGCATTTGTACTTGGATATTGTTGTCTCCTGTGTGCTACAAGTGAAAGAGGGAAAGGTAGTAAAGAAAACAAAGAAGGAAAGAGCAATTAGATTAGACAAATCATAACTAGAGGAGGTCTATGTTGGAAGGCACACAATTTTTAGGGCATTGAGCCACACAGTTGACTAAAAGGTATAGATAATTCAAGACATCATGTTGTTTATTGTTTACTAACAAGATGTAGATAGATGATAGATAGATAAATGGATGGATGGATGAGTGGATTTATTGTTTACTGCATGCCAAGAGCTATGAAAATACTTGATATATAAATAAAATAAAACAAGTTGCCCCATGCTCTCAAGGAACTTGCATTCTAACCCTGGAAAAATAAAACCATAACCAGGAAATGGGGTGGGGTTCAATTGTGTCATGATTTGGAAGTAACATGGAGATCTGGTTCCTGACAAGGTAACTCACTTCTCAAAATCTAGGGTGATTCTAGGCACAGAGTCCAATGTTTGAATGAAAGAGAATAAGCTAAAAATCTGTATGGGGTGAGAAGGGATGGGTATCAGTGTAAGGACAAGATTGCTTCTGAGGAGGTGGACCAGGATGGAGAGTGAGTTGAGTGAGAGTGAGCCTGATTAGAGCTCCTTACAAAATGGTGATTCTGATCAAAGACTCATCAATCAGATAAATAGCTCCTAGGATGAAAAGGTATCTTAAGATGAATAATTCAGGTTGTTGGTGAGGAGGTGAAGCAATCTAGGGAGTTAGTTGCATTGGGGAAAAAAAGGTATTTGATTTGGTTGAGCAAAATAGGACCTTAAAATTTATCTTCCAACAAGGTAGAATTCTTATGGTAGTTGGTGACCTTTTTATCACTGTGACTGATGAATGAATGTGTAAGGAAGGAAAGGCAGAAGGAAGGAAGCAAAGAAAGAAGGAAGGAAGAAAGAATGAAGCATTTATTGAGTACTTATGTGCCAGGCACTTCGAGGATAAAAATACGTAGTGATAGGTCCACATTTTCTAGGGTTATCCCTCCCCCCACAACATGGTTTAGGGTAATTTTTCTCTGAAAGATAATGAAACTTTCCCTATAACTTGATCAATCCAGGGGTACAAGATTGATGTGTTAATTTAATTCATTCCAAAAATCAAACCTGAACTAATAGAATAATGGCAGATTCAGGCCAGCCCCTGAAATTTTCTTAGCTGTCTTGTAACTCTCTCAATCTTATCAGCATACCTTAGCTTCCTACTTACCTTGAATGTTTCCAGTCCCTGTGGCCTTCTTGTCTTGGAAATTCCCCCACTCTGCAGCTCCCTTCTCCAATTGCTGAGTTCCTCCTGGCCCTCCATTTTGGGGGAAGGACTTAGGCCAGCCATCCTTCATTTCATCTGCTTCTCCTGAGTCTGCTTCTGACTCATTGGATCTCATCACTATGCCCCAAAATGTTTACTTCTCCCCTCCCCATCATCCCTGAGTTTCAGCTCCTTTTTATGTGTTATCTATCCCCATTAGAATATAAGCTTCTTGAGAGAAGGGATTATTTTTCTTTTTCTTGTGTTTATGACTTCACCACTTACCAGAATCCCAGTACACAGTAAATGCTTAGTAAATTCTCTTTGACTTGACTTCTACTTATTTATGAACTATCTGTAGATGTAAGGCTAAGTAATGAGAAAAATCCTTGCATGGGATTGGATTCATTTATCATTGTATATGGAAAATGATACTTCCATTAGTGTTGTTCATGAGATGAAGTATAATAATAATGCTATTAGATGTGTTACATTTTTATGTCTATTTGTTATCCCGGTTTCAGTATACAAATGGTCTCAGAATGGTACAACTTAACTTACTACTATGTCAGAAACTGTAAGGTAATTTCCTCCATTGTTGTTGTTGCAATTTCTGTGAGGAAAACATTGCTCATAATAGTATTTCATTTTGAACTGGTGCTCTAAGTCTATGTTGTACTTTGCTGTCATGTCTCTCCACTTGGAAAAGAGATATGTTGCTTTACAGGCTGAGGTAATTTCTAGGCTCTTTTGACCTCCTTTTCATTACTGCTAAAAATGGGAATGGATTTCAGTATATTTACTTTTGTGTACCTCTTTTTCTCAAGAATCAACCATTCACACAAAATAAGTTATACTTGCTGAAATTGCATTGAATGTTAGTTCATCTTGATCTTTTCTTCACATTTTGTTTTGATTTTGAAATTTAAATAGTTAATGTATTGACTGCACACTATTCACTGATTCTAAAATCATGTCCACATTGGTAAACAATTATTTAATCTCTGTAAAGATAACAGTTGATTTCATTTTGGGGATTTGTTTTGTGAAACATCTCAATTCTTTTTTAAAATAAAATTTTTATCAATGTTTGAAATTTGATTTTTATTATTATTTTCTTACATTTCTCCCTGTTATCTCTTCTGCTGTCCCCCAGGGAGCCATCCATTACAACAATTGTCATTTGAAATTCTGTCATTTGAAAATGTTATTATTATTTTTAACATTGTTTTCTTTTTAAGTTCTGAGTTCCAGATTCTCTCCCTCCCTCTCACTACTCTCCCACCAATTAAGAAGACAAACAATATAATTTCAATTATATATTTGAAAGCATTCAAAATGTATTTCCATATTAGCCATACCACAAAAAAAGCAAAAAAAAATGATGCATACTTCAATTTGGGCTCAGAGTTCATAAGTTATCTCTCTGGAGGTAGACAGCATTTTTTTTTAACTGTGAGTCTTTTGAAATTGTCTTGGATCACTGTATTGATCAAAATAACCAAGTCTTTCACAGTTGATCAACATTACCACACTTCTGTTACTATGCACAGTGATCTGCCAGTTGTCACTACACTTTGCATCAGTTTGTGTAGGTCCTGTCATGTTTTTCTAAAGCCAAATCCCTTACCACTTCTTTTAGCAAAGTAGTACTCCATCATAATCATCTGCTACAACTTGTTCAGCAATTCCCCAAATGATGAGCATCCCCAATTTCCAATTCTTTGCCACCACAAAAAGAGCTGTTATAAATATTTTTTACTTTTCCTTTGATTTCTTTGGGAATACAGACTAAGTAGTGGTATTGCTGGATCAAAGGGTATGCAGTTTTATAACCCTTTGGGTATAGTTCCAGATTGTTCTCCAGAATGATTGGACTGGTTCACAACTCCACCAATAGTTCATTAATGTGTCTATTTTCCTTCATCTCCTTCAGCATTTGTCATTTCTGATAGATGTGAGGCCATACCTCAGAGCTGTTTTACTTTCCCTTTCTCTAATCAAAAGTGATTTAAAACCTTTTTAATATGGCTATAGATAGCTTTGATTTCTTCTTCTGAAAACTATCAGTGCATATCCCTTGACCATTTATCAATTTGGGAATTGCTCTTATTTTCATAAATTTGTCTCAGTCTATGTTAAGTATATGTTTGAGAAATGAGGCCTTTATCTGAGAAAATTGCTGTACAAGTTTTTGATAGTACTTCATTGTCTAGGGCACCTTTTGGCATAATGCAGTTTCCCTGATTATCTCTTTTAATTAGTTCTGTTTTTGTTTTTGCTTTGCCTGAGATCATGTTTGCTACTCCTGCCGTTTTTACTTCAGCTAAAGCACATTAAATTCTTTTCCAGCCCTTTATTTTAATTCTGTTTGTGTCTTTCTTTTTATGTGTATCTCTTGTGAACAACATATTGCTGGATTCTGGTTTCTAATCTATTCTGCTATCTGCCTCTATTTTATAGGTAGCTCATCCCATTTACATTCATAGTTATGATTACCAGGTATTTCCTCCCTCATTTACTTCTCTTTCTCCCTCTCTTTTTATCTTGTCTCTCCTCAAAAAAATCTATTTTGCTTATAACCAATGTTTCCCTTAATCTGTCCCCCCTTTTTATCATCCATCTCCTTTTTCTTATCCCCTTATCCTCTTATTTCTCTATCCAGTAAGTTACATCTCTATACACAACTGTCTCCCTCTCTCTCTCTCTCTCTCTCTCTCTCTCTCTCTCTCTCTCTCTCTCTCTCTCTCTCTCTCTCTCTCTCTCTCTCTCTCTCTCTCCTTCTCTTTTTGAACCAACTCCAGTGAGAGGGAGCTTAAAACATTGCTTCCAAAGCTGCTGCTGCTTTGTCTGCTGTTGATGCCAACATGTATGTGTCCTTCAGACAGGCCTCCACACTGGTCTCATAGACTTCTGCTGCCAACCTCTTAAGTTTTCTCAGGCCAGAAAAATGTCTCACTGCAACCTTTTCTTAACTCTGTCCCTCCAAGTTTAATTGGAGGCATTATTTTTAAGTTGTTTTAAGGGGGCATGTTGGGAGAGTTCAGCTGAGTGGTTGTACCTAATCTGCCATCTTAGCTATTCTATTTATTTTCTTTCCATAATTTTCTTTCATCATTCTCAATTTTTCTTCCAATTTTTCCTCTACCACTCTTATCACTTTCTTTAACTCTTCCAGGAATTTTTGCTGGCCTTGGGTCCAATTAACATTTTTCTTTGAGGCTTTGCTTACAGCTCTTTTCTCATTGCTGTCTTTTTTTTTCTAAATTTCTAAATTTATGTCTTAGTCTTAGTCATCCCTGCCACTAGAATTTTATAGTCAAGTTCTGTTTTTGTTGTTTGCTCATTTCCTTAACGTATTTATTGACTTTGAACTTTATGTTAAAGTGGGCTTTGTTCACCTGGGAAAGCTTCAGACTTTTTCAAGCCACTGTTTTCAGAGCTAGTCCTTTGGTTCTGCAAGTTTTCAATGTTTCCAAGGTTGTTATGCTGGGAGAGGTATGGTCACTGATGTAGTGGTCTTTTCTCTGCTCTTTACCCAACTGATCCCTTTGTCCCAATCTCTTGCTACCACAATTACTAATGCTTCTCTTGGTCTTAGAACCATGACTAGGTCCCCTGCTTTCCTGTAGCCAGGAGTGCTAGCAATCCTCTTTTCCCTGAAACTGTGACCATGACCTTTGCTCCCCTTTGACTGATCACAAGCACTCTTCTCTGCCATAGAACTGTGACCCAGAACTGCTTGTGGGCAATAAATTGCCAATCAGTTCCAGCTGCATCCATTGCCAGTAAAGGGTCCCCTCTAACCTCTTTCTCACCAGTTGTAAAACTCCCTTATGCCAAGCTGAAAGCTTCTGAAACTGCTGCTGTTGTCATGTCTATTTCCAAGTTCTGCCACTGGTGCTCCTCCATGCTACATAACTTTCCTGTAGACCTTCTAAGTTCTCTTTGGCTGGAAAAATGTCTCCTTCTCACCTTTTGTTGTCTGTGTCACTCCAAAGTTTGATTAGAGGAATTATATTAAGGTTGTTTAGAAGAGAATGTTGGGAGAGTTCAGCTGGGTCCTGGCCTGTATTCAGCCATCTTGGCCATACCTCTCACAATAAAGAATTTTCAAAAAATTAATAGGAAAAAGAGAAAAAAATCAGCAAAACTAATCAATGTATTGAAAAAAATTGACATTTTATACAATGTTCCACAGCTGTGCACCCCCTGCCTTTTTAAGAAATCTGATGTAGGAGTCTATTCATATTAATTCTTTGGAGGCCAAGCTTATTCTTTGTAATTTTACAACACTCATTTTCAATATTTTTGTGGTTGTTCTTTCCATTTACATTATTTTAGTTATTGTGTACATACTTTTTACAGTCTTAATACATTCATTTATATATTTTTTCTGACTGCATACTTCATTTTTCATTGGTTCATATAAGTCTTTCCCTGGACACCTACATTCAATTTGTTTACTGTTTCCTTTCTTTTCTTTCCTATAACATTCTTTTATATTCTTGTGCCAAAATTTGTTTAGCCATTCTCCACTTCACCAATTTCTATTTTTTTCTAATTGTTTGCTGCTACAAAAAGTTCTAATATAAGTATTTTAGTGCAAATCATAGACTTTATTTTTGTTAATAATGTCCTTAATAAAAGCCTAGCATTGACATTCTAATTGCTAGGTCAAAAGCTATGGACATTTTAGTCACTTTATTTTCAAAATCCCAAATTGCTTTGCAGAATGATTGTACAAATTCACAGCCACTCCACCAATACATTAGGGTATCTGCATTACTACAGCTCCCCTAGCATTCAGTATTCCAATGTTTTGTTAACTTTTCCAATTTGCAGGGTGTGTTCTCAAACTTCAAGATTGTTTTGCTTTGAATTTCTCTTAGTTTTAGTGATTTAGAGTTCATATTTATTTTTTGAGAAGAGTTTGTTCATATCCTTTGACCACTTTTCTAGTGGGCATTGCATTTGGTCTTATATATTTCTATTAGTTATCTATATATATTGGAAATAAAATCCTACCATTAGGGGTTCGATATAAAGATTTTTGTCCTAGCCAACTACTTCCCATCTAATCCTAAATGTATCAGTTTTGTTCAGAAGCTTTTAATTCACATGTAATCAAAACAATGTTTTATCTTGTTAATTGACTCAATTCTCTTTTATTTTAGAATTCATTCCTTTTCCATAGCTATTAAAGGCAAATGATCTGTCTACTTTCTTATTATTTTTATAGCATAATTTTTAATATTCAGGTGCAGTTCAGGTCAAATACAGTTTAAGATGTTGCTATAAGCCTAATTTCTACCTGATAAATATCCATTTTTTTTCTCCAAACAGTTTTTGTCAAATAGAGTTCTTTCCTAGGAAATTTATTTGGGGTATTATCAAACCTACTTTATTGGGTTCAATTATTTCTGATTTTTCCTTGTATATTCTATCTCATTGGACTAGTTTTCTATTTTTAGGCAATATAAATTAAATTTATAATTTCTGCTTCATATTATGTTACTCCTCATTCTTGCCTTTTCATCATTTCTCTTGACATTCCAGATCTTATGTGTCTCCAAATGACATTTGTAGTTATTTTCTAAAACTTTTTGAAGTATTCCTTTAGTAATTTGATTGTTAGAGCATTAACATTTTAAATTAACTTTGGTTAAATTATAATTTTTATTAATTAGTATGGTTCATCCATGAACACTAAATATTTCACCAGCTTTTTGTTATTTGTTTAGGGAAAATTTTGTAATTGAATCTATCTATACAGGGATTGAATATATTTTGTTAGATCAAATTACACACACACACACACACACACACACACACATATACCCTTTTTATTATTGCCTTCTGGATATTGATAACACCAATGCTATTGTTTCCTATGGGTTTATTTCATAGACTGCAATGTTGATGAAGCTATTATTTGTTTCAATTAGCTTATTTACTTATTACCTGGGATTTTCTAAGTAAGCCATTGTGTCATCAACAAATAGATCTAGTTTTGTTTTAAATTGATTCTACCTATTTATATATCTTTAACTTATTTCTTTTACATGATTGCTATTACTTGTATTTCGAGAACTATATGAAATAACAACAGTAAAAGGTTCTATTTTTGATTTACTCCTTTATTTCATGGAAAAAGTTCTAGTGTTTTCCTGTTGTATGTTATGTTTTGTTTTATATAGATAACATTTTATAATACTTTAAAAATAAATTCCTCAATGCTTCCTGGGGATTTAAGTATAAATGAGTGTGTGTTGGGTCAAAGCCTTTTTTTCTGTATTTCTCAATATAATAATGTGGTTTTGAAGGTTTGAAATTCTAACTTTGTTTTCATTTTATTTTAATTGGATCATTTAATACAAGTACTAGTAATCTAATGATAATGGACAATATTGTACTTGGATTATGTAAATCCAGGAATTTCTACTTGGGACAAAAAGCTTGCTAATAGGAAAAAAAATAAAATTGATGGGTTTTAAAAAATAAATTTATACTTACTAATTTATCTGCCTATTTAGGATTTTTTAAAGTGTAGCTATCCTCATAAATAGTATTCCAGTCTCTCCTTTGTGTAGCTGGAAGAGCACAGTTTAGGGGGAAAAAAAGGAAATAGTGTTTGGGTCACAGGAAATACCTTTGAACAAAAAAGAACCTTGATGAATATACACACCTCACAGATTTGCTCTAGTTCTGTGGCGTCTTCCTCTTTCTCAACATTATTTTTAAAAAAATCAGTAGCAGGGCAGCATTCATATCTACTAATTCTTTTGATACCTGGGATATAATTTGTTCAGCATCCTCTAGCCTGTTCAGCTTCTCCTGTAGTACTGAAACCAACTTAATATCTTGTTCAGAGATAAATATTACATGAAATTGGCAAAAAAAAAATATTGTGTACTGTTTGCAGGTCACTGGAAAAGAATTCCCTTGCCCACTGTGTTTGCTTGAAGGAGGATCTTTAATCCATTTTCTTCTTTTGATAAGTCTACTATTCCTACCTCCTGTTGATAAATGCTTGCTTGCAATGCCTATTGATAACTAAGGATGACATAGTTGATGGAGGATCCTGAAGGAAACACAACCTATTTTTGAACTCTCTGCCTTTGCTCAAGAAATGATAATACCCAATTAGCCCAGGGCTTTTAATTGGCTGTTGACCACTTTGTCCTATTGCAAATAGAAGCAGATTGACAAAGCAGAAATCCATGAATGTAATTAGATCTACAAACCTTGCATTCCCCTGAGGCAGATTTCCAGGTATTGTCCTACACTTCCCTGACCAATTGGCACTCTATTTGCTAGCTTGAGATCTTAACATAAACATTTCTAAAACAAGAGAGTGGGGATTTAGATGAAATGTTAGGAAGAATTATAATAATTTTGAAAATATTTTCAGTTCTGTAAAAGTTTTCCTGTCTAATTTCAGTGTGATCTTACTTGAAATCTCCCTCCCCAATCCTTCCCCCCTCTCCCCCCCAAATCTTTAAATCACTGCATGATGTTTGGTGTAGCAGACCTTAGAATTGGTAATAGGGGGCTCAATCACCACAGTACACACACACACACACACACACACACACACACACACACACACACACACTCACTCACACACATTAACATATATCATCAATACCTATATCTATGGCTATCACTGTCACAATAGTTATGATCTATCATATATTTATCTATTTTCTATCTATCTATCCATCCATCTTGTAGTGTGAGAATTATTAGCATTTTTATTCCCTTTTATGGAAACCTAGCCAATCAACCTATTTGCTAAAAGAAACTTTTGTTCCTTTTGAAAGGTCCCAAGGTCAATCTCAAGAGTGCTTTAAGTAATACAAAAGATAATGCTAATCTAGATGAATAGTTTGTTATAGGTAAAGCAGGATGTTTTATTTCTTAAAGAAGGAACATACTAAATGTGTAATTAAATATCTTTAACCTAAATAGGATTAAGTAACCCAACGATAATGGACAATAATATACTTGGATTATATAAATTCAAGAATTTCTACTTAGTACAAAAAGCATGCTAATGTAAATTAAAAACAACAGGTAAATTGGAGGGTTTTTAACAAATAAATTTACATTTTTAATTTCTGTGACTACTGAGGACATTTTTAAAAAGTGTAACTGTGCTTCTAAATAACATCCTAGACTGGAAAAAAGAAAAGGAACTCGTGTTTGGGCCACAAGAAATCCCTTTGATCAAGAGAACCTTGATGAACACAAGTGCCCCCAGACTCCAACCTAAGTGAATTATTCAGAAACACGGCCAGATGGATAGCAGATAAAAACACAATCTCTGTCTAGCATAGGAGAAAATATTTTAACTCTTTGCTTCCCAACGGTCTGGATAAATCAATTACAGAGGTGTTTCATCAACTAAGCACTTCTAACACATGTAAAGAGAGAAGATGGGAATGACCTACATATGGCAAAGATTTCCTCTTTAACATATGTGCTCATGACTCCTCCACAGTAATCATTTTGGGAAGCTATTGCAAACAAAACAAAACAAAAACAAAAACAAAAAAACCAACTCTATGAGTCTAAAATATTTACTTACTTTTTACTGTATGACCTTGGTATGGTCACTTAGGCTGTTTGTCTAGGTTTCTTCACTTGTAACTAATAAAATCACATGATTTGCAAAACCCCTTAAAGCTCTAATTCCATTGATCCTATATATGTCATTGTTTTCTGCTCCTGTTCCAGTTTCCAGAGTCAGTTTGTAAGGCTCCTAGGAAATGATGAAACAACAATTTTAACCACCACCACACCAAAAAGATTTGGAAATATATGATTTACCAAATTGAAAAAAATGTGATGAGAAATTATGGAGAATTATGAAAATCTTCAGATATCACAATAAAATTTCAACAGTCAAATTAGAAGTATTATCTCCCCATTTATTATAAGAGCCCTTTGAAAGCAGGGACTTTTTCAATTTTCTGTATACGCCAGGGCTTATCACATTTCTTGGAACATATTAAGTGATTAATGCTTGCTTTTTTTTTCATTCATTCATTCGTTTGCTCATTTATTTACTTGTAGTGTGTCAATTCTGAAAAATATTTTTGCCCCAGTATGTTTCTTTAGGGGGTATATAAGTCAGAATAAGACAAAGTGAAACTACTTTAAAACATTTTGGAAATTGGACAATGACCTGGTCCTCCTAGCAAAAGAAGCCTGAAGGACAAGAACAAAGAAATAAATGTGAAGGCCAACAAAATCATATTCACACCTGAGGGAAAGGTGTCAGGAGAATTCTGCCAGGGCATAACAGAGCTAACAAAATCTGGCAATCCCATGAGTGGGAAAAGAGCTTCTATCACAGACAAAAATAAAATATGAAATGATGAATCAAGCAAAAAGGATAGGGGTATCCATGACTGAGAAGGAAGCAACACACAGTTTTAGAAACATATTTGTGTGCCCACAGGCACAGGACTTTAAAATAAATGTTCTGGCATGTCTGAAATTGTGCAAAAGGGAAAATCTTTCCAGAAATGTGTGTTGGAAATGACTAGATGGAGGGACAGTGGTGGAATCTTCCCAATAGCCTAGATTCTCAGAGATTTTTAGAAAAGCTTGTGAAGGATTTATAACTCCCAGTTCTTACTGAAGAGCATGCTAAATCCTATCAAAATAATAGTATCCTGGATCCAGGAGGGTTCCCAGTAGAGTTCTTTCAGAAAAAAAAAAGTATAGCTCCAATTAACCCCTATAATCTCCACAGCATGTCTCTCCACCACAATAGATTGCCATGTCTGCTACCTGGCAATCAGAAGAAACCAGTCATTAGAAAAGAAGAAAAAGACTCATCACGCTGGAGCTGTGACAGGCCAATTTGCCTTCTGAATGTATATTGCAATGTTAACTAAAATTAGTTTCCATTCCTCCTCCTTCTCTCCTCCTTTGCTCCCTTTCCCCACCCCCACCAATTCCTCCAGCCAGTAGCACAATGACATGCAGAAGCTTATGCTGAATATTAGGATTCATCTGGAAAGCTGGCCTGCTCCAGGTGCATATGGTATTTAGGAAGCAATTCATAACTCAAGTTCAAAAGTCCTACAACCCAGTTTAGGGGTTGTTTATAAATTGATGACATTTCAATACCATTTACCAGTAGGTTTATTTCAAGGTTAGGCCTGGATTTGTGCAAATAATGTGCATATGTGAGTACTTTAGGGGATACATTATTTGTACTAATTAAGACCTAGCTGTAGTGCCTGTTGCTGTGCTTATTAATAGTGATTCATATGATGTATCTTTGTTTTTATTTTTATTTTTTAGGCAATTGGGGTTAAGTGACTTGCCCAGGGTCACACAGCTAGTAAGTGTTAAGTGTTTGGTCTAGGGTCGGATTTCAACTCAGGTTCTCCACCTAGCTGCCCCTATGTGATACATCTTTGAACCACAAGGTTGAAGGAAGGGTAGGACATTAAAATGTCAAATCCTAAACATTTCCTTGCATACTAACTGTCACACTAAATTTTTCTTCATACTATCACTGATGCTTTTTGCATATCAAAATCACTTCTGGATGTAAATTGCTCCTTCTTCCCCCTTGAATCAAACCTTCTTTTGTAACTAAGAAGAACAGTTAAGTAAAACTAATTGTAAGAAACAATTCTGACAATGTGTGCAACACTCTGCCCCAGTAGTCCCCTGCCTATCGATTTTTCATTATGTTCTCTGGGATCATGATTTTTTTGTTTATTTAATAAACCTTCTTTTGCTTTTCATTTACATTTATTATATTACTATTCTCCTGGTACTACTTATTTCTCTCTGAATCAGTTCATACAAATCTTCCTATGTTTCTCAGAATTCCTCATAGCTAGAATTTCTTACTGCACAATAATATTAATTTACATTCATATACCTCAGTTGTCTTTCTACACCGCCCCCCCCAGCAATTTACAAGTTGATGGGCTGACAAGCCATTTTTTTTTTACAGCAGAACTAATGGGCTTTCTCCCTCTCCTTGTTCCCTTTGGCTGCCATGAGAACACTTTCAGAAGATCGGCTGAATGAAGCAAAGGATATTCTAATGCTAACCTTCAGCTCTTTATGGATACTATGAAAATGGGCTGCCATAATCATTATTTAATTGGTTATTAAGGCATGAAAATTTACCAATTTCTTTCTTACCCGCAAGATTCTTTTCTTTTTCTTACTTTTTTGCTTTATACAATTCAGCAACAAATAACTAGATGGCAATGTCTCCCAATTTAAGGTATAGGCAGAGTTGTTATGCCAAGTGAAAGTAGTGTGAGGCTTTCTGTTTATGTTCTAAAATCTTCCCTTACTGTTTTTCCAGAAGAGTTCTGATTTTTAGGCATCTAGAGTTGTTAGTATTTGGGCAATGTTAAAATGCTTGGGCATTAAATAAAAGTTATGAGACTTTAAAAATGGAAAAGAGAAGAATCTTTGGTTCCAGAATTTCAAAGTGATAAGATGCCAGTGCAGGTAGATTGGATATCCAGTGACTTTGCAAGAGATAGCTCACTCCTGGGAAAAACTTGGGTTAATAAGGGCAGCACTGTAACAAAAAGCTGAGCAAAAGGCATTAGACTTTGATACAAGTCTCAGGCCCAGAAAGAAGCTCATTCAGAGAAACTCCTGGGTATCATTCCCCCTCAGAATGTGGAAATAGATACCCTTCCTCAACAGAGGCTTGTTTCTTCACTAAGAAACCCCAGATTTGTGCCAAATGTCAGTTAGCTTGTGCTTTCCTTAAAACCCAAATGAGGGATGCCAGATCACCCACCACATGGTGCTTAGCAACTAACAATAGATGATAATGATGAGATCCTGCAAACATCACATATCCCTCATGATCTGTTTTCGCAGTACTTAATGCCTTTGACTATGAACATTTGCCAGGCATGGATTATCAAAGTATTATTTTTTTATAATAATCTCCATCAAGTTTAATATCTGGGTATTTAAAAATTTTTCTATGAAGTTATCTAAATCCAAATTTCCTTCTTTAATAAAGGAGCTAAACAAAAGAAAGCAGTCTACCTACCATAATAATGGGGACAGACTTTTCTAATGAAAATCACACCAGAAACCCAGGATGCCTGGGATGCATTACTCCAGAAAACCCATGACCCCATTACTTGCTCTCTCACTTGGAAAGAATTCCTGCCGAAGATGATCTGGAGGTATTTTTACTTATAGTCTATTTTGATGCAAAAAATGGGATGACAGCTTCTTAGTACTAGGAAGGGGCCTGAAAAAAGAGAGAAATTTATACTTGTATCTTCTTGCCCAGTTCAACTAAGCAAAATGTGCTAAATGATCATATGGTACATTTCTAAAACACATTGTACTATTTTTGTATAAAAATCCTATGTATATAAAATATTATTAAAAGCATGTATGCTAAAAAAAAAAGAAGTGCACCTGTCATATATTGAGAATTAGGTGCAATATACTTATGGATAGTCCAAGTGTTAAATTGGGATCTTACCCTCCAACAATGTAGAAGATGTTAGATGCATCCTTTAGGGCAGATATTTTACAAAAAAAAAAACCCAGCAAGAACCACATAGGATAAGAAGATAGGAAGAGGTTGTAATTTATATTGGTGGAAGAATTACCTAAACCAGTGAAACATTGGGAATTTCAAAGTATTGCATAATCTATTTTAAAATTTGTGGATTAGATTAGAACATCAGTAATGTTTAAAACACAGAGGAGGAAATAAAATTGCAAGGAAGGATATAAAGAGTTACTATCTTGCTAAATTCAATATATACTTTTTAATTATTTATTTTTTGAATAATTTTAAATCTGTATTTGCACCAATAAGTTGCACAACTAATAATCAACCAGGTTTTAAAAACATGTGGCCTTTCATAGTGAACAAAAGAATCCTTGCATCATTTATATATCTGTTCACTTTTGTCAAGTCTTTTTTTTTAATTTAACAGCTTTTTATTTTTTCCAAATTATATGTCAAGACAATTTTTAGCATTCATTTTTACAAGATTTTGAGTTCCAAATTTTTCTCCCTCCCTCCATCCCCTCCTCTCTTTCTAAAATGGTAGGCAATTTGATAGAGGTTATATATGTACAATTATGTAAAACATATTTCCATGTTAGTCACAGTTGTGAAAGAAGACACAGATCAAAAGGGAAAAAAATAAAGTGAAAAAAGGATGCTTCAATTCTCGTTCAGAGTCCATCAGTTCTTTATCTGGAAGTGAACAGCATTTTCCATCATGAGTCCTTTGTACTTATCTTGGATCATTGTGTTGCTGAGGAGAGCTAAGTCCTTCATAGTTGATCATCACACAATGTTGCTGATACTGTATACAATGTTTTCCTCATTCTGTCCATGCATCAGTTTATACAAGTCTTTCCAGGTTTTTCTGAAATCTGCCTGCTCATCATTTCTTATTGCACAAGAGTATCCCATTACATCTGTATACCACAGCTTGTTCATCCTTTTTTTTTTTTTAAATTTGTGTTTTCTTTCGCAACATGGCTAATATGGAAACATGTTTTCATGACTACAATTTATAACATTTATCAAATTGCTTGCCTTCTCAATGAGGGAGATGAGGAGGGAAGGAGGGAGGAAAGGAATGAAACTTGAACTTTTGAAAAAAAAGTTGTTTTTACATATAACCAGAAAAAATAAAAATGAGAAAAACTTTTGTGAAAAAAGAATGCATTTAGCTTATCACTTCACTGTTACATACTATTGAATGAAGCAAATGAATATTGGAGTTGGAATATTAAACTTTCTTTAGAGGTGGTTAGTATTTTTCTTTAAATTATAAGTCCTTCAGAATTTCTTGGATCTTTTTTTTCTTCTGGCTTGGAATAGATAAGTCCTTCATATTTGATTTTCATACAATATTGCTGTTACTGTGTGCAATGTTCTCCTGGTTCTGCTCACTTCACTTTGTATCAGTTCATGCAAGTCTTTCCAGGTTTTTCTGAAAGCATCCTGTTTGTCATCTCTTATAGCACAATAGTGTTCCATTACAATCATATACCATAACTTGTTCAGCCATCCCCTAGTTGATGTACATCCCCTCAATTTCCAATTCTTTGCAACCACACAAAAAAGCTGCTATAAATATTTTTGTACAGATAGGTCTTTTTCTTTTTTTGATCTCTTTGGGATGTAGACCTAGTAATGGTATTGCTGGAGCAAAGGGTATACACAGCTTTATAGCCCTTTTGGCATAGGTCCAAATTGCTTTCCAAATGGTTTTATCAGTTCACAACTCCACTAACAATGCATTAGTCTCAATGTTCTGTATTCTCTCGAACATTTGTCATTTAAAAAGAAATTTTTTAAAGTTGTAGAGAATAACCTAGAGGAATTCTGTGAAAGGGATATATTTCAATGCTCTTATCTTTACAGTTTACAAATGGAATCTTATGACCTTGATGTCAAAGATGGGCTTCTGGGAAAAACTGTCTAGAACTAGTATTGAATCATAGAATGTCAGGGCTGAGAGGGATCTTAGCACTTTCTAGTTCTTCCTTCTTTTCATAAAAATGAAGAAACTGAAATCTAAAGAACTGATGACTTACCCAAGATGGCAACAATGGGGTAGTGCCAGAGTTTAGACAAGAACCCATGTCTCCAGCTTCCTTGCCCATCGTTGTTTTAATTTATCAAAGAGTTAATGAAATCCATTCTTTCCTTTGTCATTCAAAATTCAGCCCTGTTCTATCCTTTCTTTTGCCTTCATCTCTAGGTCTTTTGAAGCATCCAGAAAATTGAGAAAATTCCAAGACTCATGCTGTGTCCAAAAATAAAGTAATAAAAGTTCTGGGACTTTTCATGAGCTGTAGATTTCCAGCCTATTGTGAAAGCTTCTGAATCACTTTGCCTTCATTCCAAGCTTTATATGTTTTTTTTAATGGTTCACAGGAAATATTTATTTACAATAATTCAATTTATATTGGGCTCTTACCCAGGAGGTAAATGGTATCCAGCTGAATGATCCAATTGCTAACAATTATGGCAAGGAAATGTATGAGGAAACATTGACTTTAAAAAGACCCTCAGTCTAAAATGCATTGGATGAATCAAATGCAAGATTTACAAAAAAGACAAAAGAGCATAGCACTGTGAATCTCAATATATTGAGCATGACCTTTAATGAACTCTAGGTCTGTAAGGGAAGCTAAGTTCTACTTTATGATGGCATTAGGTAGTTTCTTTGGGATGGTTTCCAGCCATACACTATGGGTTTTTGCACTTAGCACAAGAACTGAATAAGAGTAACAGTTACATTAATTACTATTTTATTTGATATATTTCTGAATTTCAAGGTCAGAAGCTTGACACTGTTTTAAAAATGTATTACTTATAAAAGGAAAGACTAACTTATTTTATCATGTAACCAGTGAGAAGGGATAAATAGGACATTATTGGGACTTACTGACATTCATGTTGAAAGAACTCAATATTTCCTGAATGTAATAATAGCACTTATTAGAAAACCTACTATTTGCCAGCTACTATACTAAGCACTTTACTAATTTTATCTCATGCCCCTAGTTGCTTATCTATAGATTGTAATTATTATTGTTATTATATTAGAGAGCCAGCATAGTATGATGGTCAGAGATGGTTTAAATGGCAAGAAGACCTGGGTTCAGCTCCTACCTCTGAAACATACTATGTGATCCTTGGCAAGTCGTTAAGCCTCTTCTTAACCTCTTGATACTCTATCTGTAGTGTCAGACTCAAATAGAAATTAATCCCTATGGCTGTATGTTTACTTAGAAAAACCACAAAATAATATTATCTATGTTGTATTTCATTTATATTTATTAAATATATTCCAATTGTATTTTAATCTCGCTTTGGCCCTACAGTGAAGTTTTGTTCATGGGCCATAAGTTTGAGACCTTTATTAGTCAACACTCCAGAGAAGGTGTCTATCTGCATTGGTAGAGAGAGTTTTCACAACCAGGAATTCCCTATCCTAATGAAATCATAAGTCCAACTTCTATCCATATTATTTTTAGGAAAATTTTAATTTAGAGAGAAGTAACATAATTTGGGGACAGCAAGTATTTACACACTTGAAGTCCTTCACAATCACAAAGTAAATGAAGTGGCTGGATCATGGGCATTCTTGGATCCTTCTGACAGATACAGAATATGAAACATGATTAAATGCAATGACTTACAGAGGGCCTTAAAGTCAAGAAGAGCCACACCTAAGATGAGAAAGTCTGCGATACTTGTTTTAGTGATTCCCAAACTCTTAAAGATGGGGGGGTTAGCTTCTTCTCTCTGGCTGAAGCTCATAGAATAAGTTTGTTTCTTTGGGAGGATACCAGCAAACCATTTAATAGACCTAAAACAGTTGCTTTCTAAAGTATCCCATTAGCCTAAAAGACTTAATGCAGATTCCCCATATGGTTGAATTACAAGCAGGGAATCACTTAAACCCTGAGAGAGCCTAGCTCATGGACTGTTGAATATGAATCCTGAAAGACTGCACAATAAGAATGAAAGGGTAAAGATAAAGAGCTTTGGCAAATATGATGAATTCTTTTATGGCCCTTAAGGCTGGGGAGAATTTTTGGTTTCTTTGGGGACCACTGGAACATAGTAAACAGGATAATCCTTTATAACTGCCTCATTCTTGAACAATGGAGGATCCCAGTAGGAATCACTGGAGTATCCACTCTTATTAGAAAACTCCAAAGATCCATACTCCCACCTCTCTATGCCAATGGAGAGTCATGATTGGATCGTATCAGGATTGCAGAGTCCTGATTCTCAACTCCTCTACCTCTATGAAACAACTTTTCTCTAGAGTATGCAAAGAATCCTCTTCATTTTTCTGCCTCAAGCGTGGAGTGGCCCAGAAGCCTTTTGTAGCTTTCTTAGAGGATGGACTTCCATGTATAAGAATATAAAATCCTGAACTACGGGAGAACATTATTACTTTAGATTTCTACAAAGTGCCTTGTTGTACTGCTAATATAAGTTCAACAGTACTTCTTTTAGTCAGTCATGAAAGGATTGGTGAAGTAGCTACTATGTGCATAGAGACTGTGGTGTGTATTGAAAGGGATGCAAAAGAAGAATGACAGAATCATAGAATCTTAGAGCTAGAAAAAAGATTGAAGAGATAAAATTTTCATTTTATGGATTGGGAAACTGAGGCCCATGCAGATTAGAAGACTTGCTCAAAGTCATACAGCCAGTTAGCACAACATTGGAATCAGAATCTAGTTTTCCTGGCTGCCAGATAAATGTTCTTTCCACTATAGTCCATTTATTTTCTCTTTTTAAAAATTTCTTTCCTTGTTTTATTTTCAATTTATGCAATAAAAGAAAGCATTTGCATAACATAGTATAATAAAAAAGATGCTTGCACGTAAAACTGCAAATCTATTATGTACAACTTGCTATTCATTTTAAACATGTAACAAAGTTATCATGTACATTTCTTTCTTTTTTTCTGTCTTTTATTTTATGGAGGCTACGATCTAGTTGAGGAGGCTAGGTAAAAATGAAATCTTTAAATAAAATTATGAGTTTTTTTAAATTAAAGTTTCCAAATGAGAAACAAAGAAAATAAGTGTTCTGGGTGTTCAAAGGAGGGAAATATCAGCACTGACTGAGGTGATGGGAAAAGGTTATATGGAAGCAGTGGGATTGCAAGTTTGGCTTCAAAGAATGACTAGGTGTAGCTTGTTGGGAAGAGATAAAAGGCAATGAGGCAGGAATTAAGATGACATTTTGGGAGATACGAGGAGCTTGTCTGGTAGTGGTATAGGATTAGTATGGGAGAGCAATGAAAGTTTAGTTTGGAAAGGGAGGGTAAAATCATACTCTGGAGAGTCCTTTTTGACAGGCAAGAGAAATTGGACTTTATTCTATAGTCAATGAGAAGCCATGAAGATTTAGAAGTGGCAGAATTATATGACCAATGACTGCTTTAAGGAGATTAGTTTGTTGGCAATAAACACACTGTGTTGGAGACTGGAAGCAGAGGGGACTCCATAGAAGGTTACCCACAGGTAAGGTGATTAAAATCTAGACTGGGTTGGTGGCAGTAGGAATGTGGTGTAAAGTACAATTTTTAAGTAACATTTTGAAAAAAAAAGAAATTATAAGAATTAGGAACTGAGCAGATGCAGGGAATAGGTGGGTATAAGGAAAGAGAAAGAGGTGTTGTACACTAGGTTTATGACTCACCCCCTTAGCTGTGATTTCTCCCTTTCCTCTTCTTTCTTTCTTTCTTTCTTTCTTTCTTTCTTTCTTTCTTTCTTTCTTTCTTCTTTCTTTCTTTCTTTCTTTCTTCTCTCTTCTCCTTCTCCTTCTCCTTCTCCTTCTCCTTCTCCTTCTCCTTCCTTTCCTTCTCCTTCTCCTTCTCCTTCTCCTTCTCCTTCTCCTCTCCCTCCTTCTCCTTCCTTCTCCTTCTCCTTCTCCTTCTCCTTCTCCTTCTCCTTCTTCTTCTTCTTCTTCTTCTTCTTCTTCTTCTTCTTCTTCTTCTTCTTCTTCTTCTTCTTTCTTCCTCTCCTCCTCCTTCTTCTTTCCTCCTCCTCCTCTTTCTCCTCCTTCTCCAATCTTTTCACAGAAACAATGGCCCATCTTTTCTTTTTATTAAACTTTTATTTATTTTATTTTTAATCTTATATCTAAAACAAACATTTCCATAATATAGTAGAATAAAAAAAGATGATTGCAAATGAAACTGCATCCTTTATATATAACTCGCTATTCCTTTTTAAATTTATAATAAAGTTATCATGTAAATTTCTTTTTTTCCTTTTTTTGCAAAGTTCCTTATATTTTATATTCTTCAGTCAGTTCATACCCATCATGAATCTCTCCATTGTCCCTTGTATGGTTTTGAATATTGGTCCTATCTTTTAAAAACCAAAATTCAAAACCACGCAAGGGACAATGGAGAGATTCTTGGTGGATAGGAACTGGCTGAAGGATGTAACAAATGAGGAAGAAGAATACAAATAAGAGATCAATCATATTCTTTTTGTTGGTTTTGGTCAGGGGACCTAGGTTCAAATTCAACCTCAGATACTTATTAACTGTGAGAACTTGGGCAAATCATTTATCTTCTCCAGACCTTCTTTATATAATGTAGTTGGACTAGATAGCTTTTGAAGTCAACTCCAGCTCTAGACCCTATAATCTTATGTTATCCAAAGGATGAACTTTAGGAAGAGATGGAGGGATGGTCAAATGGTGAGTGTGAAAGGTGACAGGTAGATAGTCCAGGACTCCAGTGATACTCATGAAATGTTAGGAGAAAATGAAGGCCTCCAACAAACTAACTGAACCTCTTAGGGTGAAAACATGGGAAGGCATGGACAAGACTTGTAGATAGGATTAAGTGGACATTGATGAGTTGAAATCTGTATAAATGGAGACAACTTCCAGATTGTTGAGACTGCAAATACATTAGAGTATTTGAGTATAACTTTAAGTTATCAGTATTATTCCAAAGTGTCAAATGACTAGGAAAATTTTGGTTCTAGTAATAAGAATAGGAAACCAAGGAAAAATCATTGATTGGGATGAGTAGATGATGAGAATAAAGTTTAGAATAATGTTGCATTTCAAGTGACATGAGGGCACTTTAGTAGAAATGCCAATACTAGATAAGATTCTTAATAGACATAAGAAAAAAAGGGAACATTAGAGGTATGAAAATTGAACCATGGAGAGAACCCACAGTTAGGAGGAAGAGAGGGCAGCATAAGTATAGGAGTATAGAGAACAGTAGGAATTAGTTAATCAATGAACAAGTATTTATTACGCGCCAACTATGTGCCACTACCTGGGGTTTATTCTTATATACTTACATACACAGATACACATACACAACGATACGCATATACACATACATCTATATTGCACACACAGACACACACATTCTACTGTCTCTTATGATAGAATGTAAAATCCTTGATTAAAAAAACTTACATTTTTTTTTTATCTCCAGTACCTAGCCTGGGTTGGAGAGCCTGCAGCCTTGAGGCCACAGGTTCTCTATCCCCGAGTCCTACTCCATGCCTGTCATATAATAAATGATTAATAAATTTAGCTTTCTTATTGATAGATTGATTGCTAGGCATTGTGCTAGGTGCTAAGGATATAAAGAAAAAAAATAGTCCCTGTCCTCAAGGATTTTGTGTTCAACTACAAGTGTACATATAAGTAAAAATGTATATGTTTTATATAACCCATACACATGTATGTGTGTATATATATATGTAATATATATATATATATATATATTACATTTGTGTATATCTGTATATGTTTTTACTTGTTTATAAAATTATACATATAAGTAAAATGCCACAAATACACATATATTTGTTTTTACTCACATTTTATATTTGTTGTTTCCCTCAATAGAATGCAAAATATTTGAGGACAAAGAATGCTTTTTAAAATTTTTACTTTTTGGTCTTTGAATCCCCAGTACCTAGCATAGTGCCTAGGAATCTTTCTATGTATCTATCTGTCTATCTATCTATCTGTCTATCTATCTATCTATGTATCTATCTATCTATCTACCATATGTATCATATTTGCATATAAATATATGTGTGTGTATACACACACATACACACATACATATATCACAAAGTAAAGCAAATTTCTAGGGTGAGGGTGAGCTTAGCAAGTAAGAAGACTAAGAAGAAGTCTCATGTAAGAGGTGGTATTGATATGAGCTTTGAAGAGAGCCAGGAATTTTCTGAAGAGGAAGAACATCCTGGTTTCAGAGAACAGACAGTGCAAAGCATAGAGATAGAAGATGCAATGTTGTTTATGTGAAACAGTATTTTGGTAAGTTTGGCTGGACGTAAGTGAAGTAGTGGTAATAGGCAATGATCCAGAAAAGGTGGACTGAAGCTCAGTTATGAAAGTCATCAAATGCCAGTAGAAGTTTGTGTCATTAAGGGAATAAGAGGCTGCTGCAGAATTTTGAGCAAAGTACTAACATGGTCAGAACACTGATTTGGGAATATTCCTTTGACAGGTGTGTGGAAGATTGTTTGGAGAGAAGACTTGAGGAGAGAGACCAACTGGAAGGCTATTGCGATAATATTGGGAAGACAAGGGGAGAGGGAAGTGAGAGGTGAGGGGAAGCCAAGAGAGGAAAGTGTTTCTTAAAAACCAAGCAACCAACCAACCTCCCAAACCAATGCCTCTTATGTAAACTAAGTGATAGAAAAAGAAACAGTCACATCAGTTGGTGTACAATGCTTATTGTTTGATGAATACCCATGACATATCTAATGTTGAAATACCAAAGCAAGAAGAATGGCAGTAATCTTTGATACCTTGTATAAGCTTAAACAACAGATGAGAAAGGAATCATTGCATACTAGATGGAGAAATTCAATGCACCAACATACACATGTTACACAGTCCAACAAACTCAGTCTATGTTCTCACGAGAGCATACTGCCAGCAAAGCACACTTTGGAAAAAAGTTCAGCCTCAAGAAAGAGACCCCTTAATACTATGGGTAACAGGTCAATCAAAAATCATGCTGAGAGCAGCACACAGCATTTCAATGCCAAGATCAAGCAGTGAGCAAGAAAAGAAAATGAAGGTAGTGCCTCTGTTTAGAAACTGAATCTCAGAATAAGAATCCCGAATACTGAGGTGCTTGTGGTTAAATTATTTACCCAAGGTCATGTAGGAAGTCAGTGGAAATTAATAGACTGAAGACTCGAGACCTAAGCTGTCTTTCTGCAACATGTTTTGTCCCATAATCTCATGCTAGACCCAAAGCCCATTGTTGCCCAAAAGCAGACCCACATTCCAGAAAATACATATATATGAATTATTTGGTTCTTAGTATAAGGTGAGCAGCAGCTTTCCTCTCAGAGCTGGGCCTTTTCTCTCTTAGTACATAAGAAAGATAAACACTTGGGGAGTTGCATAATGAATTGGAGATGTTTTAGAAGTGACATAGTTAAGAATTTGCACAAAATTAGAAGTGTTATGCATAGATAAGATGATGAGCTCTTCTCTTAGACATCTATTCTCACTTTTATCTGGATGGGAACTAATGCAGACTGCATGTCAGGGAATGGTCCCAAGCAGAATTCCACTCAGGGCCATGCTGGAGTGGGACACTGACTTTTCATGGATTCTTCAATCTCCAAATAAAAGTACCCCTGTGAAAGCCCTAATGGATGAGCTGATTAGTGAAGTGGAAGGTGTTCAAGCACATACTGAGTAATTGTGTCAATGCCTTTAGGAAACTTAG